>NW_027555625.1:17693059-17820559 GCF_003287225.1 Phascolarctos cinereus
AGAGTTCTGAACTTGGGAGTCATGGAAAGCTAGGTTTGCTTCCCAGCTCCACCTCCTCTCATCAGAGGTGTGACCCTGGGCAAGTAACTTAACCACCGACCCTCAGTTATTTTAAATGATATTTTATTTTCCCCCTCAATTGCACGTAAAAACATCTTTTTAACATTTTTAAAAAGTTTTGAGTTCCAAATTCTATCCCTCCCTCCTCACCCCTGAAGTAGTCTGATATATGACCCTCAGTTTTATTTCACGTAAAGCGGGAATGAAAGTCACAACCACTTCTCTGAATTCTTGTGAAGACTGAATGAAAGGCATAATGTATGCAAAGTGTTTTGCAAACTGTTCGGCTATATAAGAAGTGCCAGCTGCCAGGCACTGTAATGCAAAGTGTAGATTGTTAAGGTCCTTGAGGGTAGTAACTGCTTTTTAATTTTCTCTTAGTATCCTCAGGGCTTTGCACAGCTCCCCTCCACTTCCCCCCCACCCCCACCCCCTTTGGTCTGGACTCAGGATACTAATGAGCAACTGTCAGTAATTTCCAGTCAGTGCTTGGGACTTGGAGGCAGTGAGGGGTAAAAGGTCTTGTTGAGGGTGTGATAGAGGTCTTCATGACTTCTGAAGCTAAAGGGAGCTTGATGAATGAACAGTGTAAGAAGACCACCTGGGTTCCAATACTACTATTGTCCTCCTCCCACACAATATAAGCTCCTTGAGGTCAGGGCTTTTTTCTCATTTGTCTTTGAGTTCCCAATGCTTAAGCACCTTGGCTGGCCCACAGTAGGCACTTAATAAATGCTTATGGGCTGATGAGTGCGGTGGACACAGAACTATTCTTGGAGCTAGAGGTTCAGGGTTCAAATTCTGACTCTACTATTTACTAGCTGGGTGACCTTGGGCAAGTCCCCGCCTCAGTGGTTAGGGACATAGGAGAAGGAAATGGCAAACCATTCCAGTATCTTTTCCAAGAAAACTCCAAGGAGTCGCTCAGAGTTGGGCACGACTGAAATGAATGCACAACAACAAAAAGCACTTAATAAATGCTCCCCCAACTGACTGACTTCCCCTTTCTGGCCCTCTCAGTTCCCTCATCTGCAAAATGAGGACGGTTGAACTAAATTGCATCCATGATCACTTCCTGTTTTCTTCCTAGAAACAGCTCGATTTCCGAAGAGTTCATTCCAAGGCAAAGCGGTCAAGTGGAAAGGGCACTGGGGTGGAAGTCTGGGAGGCCTGGGTTCAAACACACCTCACTTATACTAGTTGTGTTATGCTGAGTCAGACGCCTCCCCTGGATGGCCTTAGTTTCCTCTTTTGTAAAGAAAGAAGTGGTGGTGTTGATGCTCTGCACGCGCGCGCATGCATGAAGACTTTGATTCTCTCCCTGGCTCGCTCTCTCTCTCTCTCTCTCTCTCTCTCTCTCTCCCCCCCCCTCTCCCCCTCACTCCCTCCCTTCCTCCTTCTGCCTCAGGATGTAGTCCAGCAGTCAGGCATTCAGCCTCATCTCCCGTCAGTCTCCTAGGATGAATCTTCCAGGAATCAAGGCATTAAAACCAACGCGCCCGCGCTAAGGCCCCGGCACTTGGGCCAGCTCCCTCCTGGCCATCGTTGGGACACTGGCCCACGAAAGCGCTCCGGGGGCTTCCCGACATCAAGACCCCGAAGGGAGCCAGGGAGGAGGAAATGGGGAGAAAGGATGAAGGAGAGAGGGCGGAGGGGGAAGAGGAGGGCAGAGAGAATGGGGGAAGGGATATGGGAAGGGTGAAAGGTGATGGAAAGAGGGAAGGAGATGGGAAGGGGAGAAGGGGGAACGGGAGGTGGTGTGAGGAAAGTGGAGAGAGAAAAGGAGATGGGTAAGGGGAAAGGGAGATGAGAAGGGGGAAAGGGGATAGAAACGGTAGAAAGTGAAAAGGAAAAGGGAGATGGGAAGGGGAGAAAGGAAAAGGAGGTGCCGGCAGGGGAGAGGAGAGAGAAAGGGAAATGGGTAGGGGAAATGAGGATGGGAAGGCCAGAAAGAGGGTGGAAGGGGGAGAAAGGAGATGTGAAGGAGTGGAGGGAGGGGAGGGTGGGGGCAGAGGGAGGGAAGAGGCAGGAAGAGACATGGGAAGTGGAAAAAGAGGTGGGAAAGGATGGGAAGAAGGGATGTGGAGGAGGGGGAGAGATGGAAAAGGGGAGGGAGAAGGAGGAGGAAAAGGGGTGAGGGGAGAGAAAGGGAGGAAGGAATACGGGGAGGGGCAGGGGATGGGACAGTCTTGCAGGAACCCACACAGGCTTCGGGGCCGCAACGACCTAGTTCTCTGAGCGTGATCAATGGAACTATAAATAAGTCCGAAGGAAGCTGGGGACTCCCCGCCCCTGATTCTCCCGCCCTGGGCGCCCCGACCCTCGCACTCATACTGCCATCTGTAGTGAGTGGGAGAGAAGACGCCTTGGGTACCGTGGGAAGGTCTGGGTGGGCTAGGGAGCCGTGGCCTGGAACAGCCAAGAGAGAGAGGGGCTTCCTGCAGAGAGACACTGGAGCTTCTAGAGTGCTTAGAGATCGTGTACTTCAATTTCCTCACTGTAAATCAGGTTGACAAGAGTGACGAATTAATGGTGTAGGTGAAAGCGCTGGGTCTAGTTCTGGAGACAGCCTCAGAGAGAGAGATAGAGAGGAGCAGGGAGGGAAGAAAGAAGGAAGGAGGGAAGGAGGGAATGAACGAGGGCAGGGGAGGGAGAGAGGGGGAGGAAGAGGGAAAAAAGAAGGAAGAGAGAGAAAAGAAATACAGGAAAGAGGGGCAAAGACAAAGAAGAGAAGAGGCCCAGAGAGGAGGAAAGGAGAGGAAGGAGATAGGAGAGGGAAAGGAAAGTTAGAAGGGAAAAGCAGAGGGCGGCTGATCCTCCTTACTGACTGGTGCTAGGTATTTCTTAGGGACACACAGTATTGTGAGGGGCGTTTTTCCAAGTTTCTGGAGCCCAGAATTGTTCCTAGAGGTCTAATGAAGAATCTTCCTTTTACAGGAAGGAAAACTATATAGTTCCAGAGCCTCACCAAATCATCCATAATGGTTGTTAGAGCTCTCAATGAATTCAGAAGCACTCACTGAGAAAGGGGTCGCCATTGGCCCTGAGAGCTGTTCCTTGTCATGAGCTCTTTACCTTCTTGTCCCTGAGATGAGGTGACTTGGTGGCTCAGTGGATAGAACCCAGGGCCTGGAGTCAGGAAGACCTGAATTAAAATCCAGCTTCAGACACTAGCTGTATGACTCTGGACAAGTCACTTAATGTCTGTTTCCCTTTTAGGTACTGGAGAAAGAAATGGCAAACTACGCCAGTGTCTTTGCCAAGAAAACCCCATAGACAGTATGGTACAGGGCAGGGGTGGGAAACCTGCAGCCTCCAGGCCACATGTGGCCCTCTAGGTCCTCAAGGGGAGCCCTTTAACTGAATACAAACTTCACAGAAACAAATCCCCTGAATAAAAGGATTTGTTCTGTAAAACTTAGACTCAGTCAAAAGACTGCAGCCAAGACCTAGAAGGGCACATGTGGCTCAGAGGCTGCAAGTTTCCCACCTCTGCTCCTGGGGCTCAGGAAGGGTTAAGCATGACTGAATAACAATACCAAACAGCAATTTACAAGTGAATTCACAGGCCTCTCTTGGCTGGCTGTAAAAAGGCATCTCCCACGTGGAAGTAGTTTGGTTTGAATTCTAAGCCTTTGATGCCCAAGGGCTTGAGATATCAAAGCAGACCAACACACCATCTGGTACAAACTGGACCTTGATCCAAATTAAATCAACAAATGGTTATTGAATATCTATTATTATAAGGTCCTCTTCCCATGTTTTAACATGTTGTGAAGATCCACTCTACCTAAGTCATATGATGAGGGCTCCATGGAAGACAGCAAATTCAGGAAGAAGGTAGATAGTTGGTGGAAGGATGCAGGCTCGAAAGCTCGTTCTGAATGTGCAAATCTACACTGACAGTAGTTTCTAGTTTTAAGAGCCAGCATGGTCACTCATGGAGAAATGAAACTTAGAAAAGGAGGATATTTACTCTTTGAGAACCACAGAGAACTTGGCTTTTCTCCAGCACTCTCCCTCAGGAGAGTAGAGCTAGATATCCAACTGTGAAACCTTATAATTGACCTAGATCATTTCTGTTGAATCAGACCAGGCTAGTGGCTAACAGTGCCACCTAGAGGTTAAAGTGCCTTGCAAACCTTAAAGTATTGTACATATTCGTCATTATTGTTAATCTCATTATCATTATTATAATTTCATGAGGTTGCAGATTTTCACAAGGCTGCTTAATGGCTATCAGGGTTAAGAGATTTTTGAGTGATTACCGAAGGAAAGAGCCAAGAAGAGCTATACTAAGTAGTTATCTACACAATATAAGTTGAGGATGCTCAAAACCTTCTTCTGTCTCCAAATATGTCCCCTTTCAGCCAACTTTGGGGCTTTGGAAATCCTAAGCCTAGAGTCCATTTACTAAAACAGAATCATGCTGCCAGGGCCCTCAAAAGCTTAACAAGTACAGCAAAATCTTTTTTTTTTTGTCTGAGGCAATTGGGGTTAAGTGACTTGCCCAGAGTCACACGGCTAGGAAGTATTATGCGTCTGAGGTAGGATTTGAACTCAAGTCCTAATGACTCCAGGGCCATGCTCTATCCACCTAGCTGCCCTTCAGTAGCAAAATCTTCACGGCTGGTGAAGTGCATATGATATTGAACTGGGAATCAGGGACTGGGTTCTGGTCCTGTCTCTGACATTAAGTAGCTCTGTGACCTTGTGAAACTCACTTCTCTTTGGGTCTCAGTCTCCTCCTCTGCAAAATATGAGTTAGATGAAATCCAAGATTCCTTCTAGCTCCAGTTTCTGAACCTGTTTTTCAGATGAGTCAACTAAAGCCTAGAGAGGTTAAATTATTTGGGTCAAGGACTTGCATCTTCAGGAAGCTCCCTTTATTTCTGTTAATTTAATTTAAATTTTTATTTAAATTTATTGATTTCTCTTAAAAATGCCACAATAATTTCCTGATACATTATATTTTCACTCATTCCATGTTAGAGACTTCCATATGACAAATAAAGACTGTGAAGCAAAACTGACCAACCCAATGACACTAATAGTGTCATTGCAGTTGGCCCATTCCTCCTATAGCAACTTACACACACACACACACACACACACACACACACACACATTCACTCACTTCAGTGTAGCCCTGGGGGTTAGCTGTTATAGGACCCATTTCACAGATGGATAAGCTTCCATCACAGAGAGGTTAGGTAACTGGCCCAATGACTGTATTCTATCCATAGTAACTGGTGGGAGGAAAGAAAATCTAACGCCAGAATGCACAGCCCATTTCAAAGGCAAATGGATAATTACCTCCATTCCACACCTGTAGTCCCCCTCTTCTGTACCAAGACGAAGGCAGCCTGTTTCGTCATCTTTCCTCTGGAACCAATAAGTGGGTAATAGGAATTTGACCGCCTTTTGCTATGGTTTATATTTTCATTATTCTATTCTAGGGTTGGAGAACTATGGCCTCAAGGCTGCAGGTTCCCTACCCCCGTTCTAGTCCTTACACAAATTGTCCTCTTGCTTCTGCCTTCTTTGCTCTGTACCAGTTCATACAAGTCTTCTTTTGTTTCTCTGAACTGCACATGCGCATTATTTCTAATGGCACAACAGTATTCCATGAGAGCTCCTACTATCAGTTTGCTTGACCATTCTCATGTCCATGAGCATCCGCTTTATTTTCAGGTGTTTCTATTTTTGCTAACAACGAAAACGCTGCTCCAGACATTTTGGCATGGATGAGCCCTTTATTTCTGTCTTTGACCTCTGTGGAGCCTATGGCAGCTGGTAGGGACTTTAGATCAAAGGGAATTAATAATTCAGTGACTTTACTCATGTCATTCCAAACTGTTTTCTAGGCCTGACCACCAGGAATCCCCCTTTAAGATGCTGCCTGCATTGGGTGGTTTTCATCAGTAACCCCTTGTCAGGGATTCTTTTATCTTCAGAGGAGCACGAGGTCATAGATTTAGAAGGCTGTTGAGGCCAATGCTCTCATTTTACAGATGAGGAATCAGAAGCCCAGAAAGGTGAAGGGACTTCTTTGTGGGAAGATGGATTTTAAGAAGGGGAAGAAGGGAGGTAATGGGCCATGGTAAGTGAGGGCTACACTGAAGTGAGTGAATGTGTGTGTGGGGAGGGGGGCTGCAGAAAGTTGCTGTAGGAGGAATGGGCCAACTGCAGGCCAGTGGACCTCTGGGGGCACTGACAGGGGGCCTGCCAAGATGCCAAAGTCAGTCTCACCTGCTTCACAATTCTGCTTCAGGCTGGCCCTGCTTGAAGATTGTTGTCTCTCAGGCTGTCTGTCCCCTGCTGATCTTAACAAGGAGAGACTAACTGGTTGAATTAATCTGTCATTGAGCCTTTACACAAGCTTCCCAGGAAACTCATTTTATGCCTGACCTCAATCTTTAGCAAGAGGCTACAGTTAAGTATTCTCAAACTCACAGTGTAATTTCTCTTCCTCTAAAAATAATTATAACATCTTCCATTTATAGAGCATCTTTCATCTGTGGACCTCAAAGCATTTTATAAATATTAATTGGCATGAACTTCCCTGGGGGTTAGCTGTTATAGGACCCATTTCACAGATGGATAAGCTTCCATCACAGAGAAATTAGGTAACTGGCCCAATGACTGTATTCTATCCATAGTAACTGGTGGGAGGAAAGAAAATCTAATGTCAGAATGCACAGCCCATTTCAAAGGTAAATGGATAATTACCTCCTGTGTGTGTAGATTGCTATCTTGGAGGAACTCCAAAGTGTTTTTACAGGATATGTTTAATTCACCTTTAGGATAGCCCAATGAGTGAAATAGAGTTCAGAGATGATTCCATTTTATAGGTGGGAAAACTAAGGCTCGATTGTTTTGACTCACCCACTGTCTCATACAAAGTGAGGAGCAAATAGTATTAGAAAATAGTCCTCACCATTGGACTAAGGACTTTTACCCTTCTTCTAGGGGCACCACTGAGCTTACCATTTGTAGAAAAACTCTAGGGGAGCAATTCTTAACCTGGGAGCCATGGACCCTGAAGTTGTATACTTAGATGGGGAGGCTCCCCCCCAAAAAACCTTTATTTTAATTCACAACTAACTAAAATGTAGCATGTCTTTCAATTAGGAATTTTAAAAAAGACATTTTCTGAGAAGGGGTAAGCTTCACCAGATTGCCAAAGGCATCCAAGATCCACCCCCCAAAAAAGGCAAAGGAACCCGGCTTTAGGGTAAGGTGGGGCTTGAGAACACCATGCATGGGACAGAGGGCCAGTAGAGCTTTCTGTGAGGGGGACTGGTGCAATGAGATATGAAAGGAATGGAAAAGATAAATGGAGAAAAACATTTATAGTAGCAGTTTGTAATAGTAGAGAGTTAGAAACAAGGCATATGTCCAGTGACTGGGGAATGCCTGAGCAAACTGTGGTATGGGAATGGATGGAATACTGCCACATTGTAAGGGATGACAAATACAAAGGTCTCTGGGCAAATACAACTTTTAAGTCTAGAGCACAGATTATGAAACATATTTCTCTCCTCTCATTAGAGACAGATGGGAGGATTATGGGTACAGAGTGTTACACACATCGAAGCAGTCACTTTCCTGGTTAAGTTTTGCTAAAATATTTTAATTGTTATCAGAGAGGGTTCAAAGCTAAATGACTGCTGTAAAAAACAAAAGGCCTCCAAAAAACTTGAAAACAAACATGAAAAAAATGAATACCTTGGGCCAGTTTAATGCTACTTTGCTAAGCTGAAAGCATACAGCCCTCCATTCTTAACATTAAATGGTAAGCTTCTTGAGGGCAGGGACTGTTCTTTTGCCTTTTTTGGTATGCCTAGAATTTAGCACAGTGCCTGGCACGTAGTAGGTGCTTAAAAAAATGCTTCCTCCTGGAGGAGGTCTCTGGTAAAGCACCTGGTAAAGTCTTACCTTGCTATACTTCCACCCAGGTAGAAATGGAAAACTTCTAAAGTTCATCTGGACCTAGATAGTCAGTGATTATTGTGCTAATAGACACCTAGCCAAAGAAAGGACTAGAATAATGAAGAACGTTTAATTTGAAGAGAAATGGAGACGTAAAGCAATAGAAGCATTCCCAGCATGCCCTCCATTTCCCATGCCCCTAACTTTGTTGGGGAAGGAAACGTACCCGCTCCAGGTTCCTGCCTTTAAATGGGAGGAAATAGGAGAAAGTCTCTTGAGCCTGGGACACTCCTACACAGAACCCAGCTGCTTTGCTTTGCTTATGAGTCAGGACCTAGTTGGCTGTCTGGTTGGACTGCTCTTGGCCACTGGCTGCTCAGTAATCTGTCTAGTTACCACTGCACCCCTTCACAGCCTCTACCTGGGCCTGGAAAGTCCTGCAGCTCTGCTGGCTTCCGTTCTCCTTCCAGCTTCTCGGATAGCCCACTAGTTTAGCTTATTTGTTGTTCTTCTGGTTAGCTCCAGGACTCAGGACTTGCTACCAGCTCCACTGGGTGGCTTGGGCTTCTCCTTCCTCTGTGCTTGCTGCATACAACAGCAGAAAGTCGAGGCTTGGAATTGTCTGGAGTCTAGCCATAAGCCTCCAAACAGAACAAAAATTGTATGTGATCTAAAGACCTCGGGGGAGCAATCAGTGTTAAACTGAAAAGAATGGCCGAATGCCAGGCACCTCCTGACATTCCTCCTAATCTCCCTGTGCCTCTGCATGAGGACCTGTACTCAGAGAACCGAGCTTAAGGGAAGAGAATATTCCTTCAGCTCTTTTGCCTTCCCATGAATCCTCAGCATTCAGCATAGTGCCTGCCATGCTTGCTGACTGACTTACTGACCTCAGGTGGGTGAGAAGGGAGTGTCTTCCTGGGAGGCAGCTGTGGTACAGGGGAAAGAAATGATTTTTCATTCATTAATTTTTTTTGTTCATTTACCACGTCTACTTGGAAAATAAATTTTAAAATAGCAAATTTAAATATCAGGAAATTGTTGTTGTTGTTATTTAGCATTTATGTAGCACTTTAAGGTTCACAAAGTGCTTTACTAATAATATCTCATTTAGTCCTCACAGCAACCCTGGGAAGTAGGTGCTATTATTATCCCCATTTTACTTGAGGAAACTGAGGCAAATGGGATCCAGTTGACTGGCTCAGGGTCACATAGCTAATAAGAGTCTGAGGCCAAATTTGCACTCAGGTCTTCCTAACTGCTGTCCCTATACTGTCTTTCCACTGTGACTATGAGGAGAAGAAGGAGAAGGAGAAGAAGAGGCAGGAATTGCTGCCACATGGCCCTGGGGTCTCTGCTTGCCTAGACATTTGCTCTTTCACTTTAGGTAAAGGTACAGCACTGCCCTGGCAACCCAGCAACTCAGTGGTGCAGCTAGCTCAGCATGGATGCCCTGAGGCACAATCACTGACCTTCAGGATTGTCACTGGGGTCCTAGCCTAATGGTAGCTGAAATCTACAAGTCATGCTGCACCCGGCCATGAACTTGGCAGGACCAGTTCTATGTAGACACTGTGCTAATAGTGAACCCACCCTCCCCAAAGATAGGTAAGGGAGCATTTACTCCTCAAATTGTTGGGAGAGTGAAGTTTTGTTCTTTAAGCCTTGTATCCCTGTAAAAGCTAATTGATATCAAGTGGTTAAATAGAACTGGGTTTTACTCACTAGTATCTAACAGTGGGGGGGTGGGGTGGGGGAGCAGTGGGGACTTGAGCTGATAGCATTAGATATAAGAGATAATTCCAACCTCTCAGGGTACTCAGAGCTCTGAAGAAGACAGATAGTAGGCCTGGCTCTGGGAAACGCAGCCAAAGCATACTTGCTACCATCCATGGAATGGGTTTAATCTTGGGACCAGTCCCTAAATCACTCTATGTTTGTCTTAATTTGCCACCACCGGTGTTCCTTCCAGGAAATCTCTGAATATAGTACTGATAAAGCTAGCCTTTCAGTCTCCATAGATGTGGGTAAAAGGTTCCTCAGATACCATAAAATCTTTCAAGGTAACAAATGCATATAAGGATCAGTATAAACTTTATTCCATTCCATAGAAAATTCAGAATGCACATAAAGGACTCATTGTACCCTATAAATAATCAACGCAATCTTCCATTTTGGTGACTTGCAGTGTTCCTTGGAGTCTTAAAGTTTTTCAAACTATGACACCATCTTGTCATTTAACCTCCATGAAACTGTTAAGGGATGCCATCTCATCCAGTGCTATTGGCCAGGGGTCACCCATGCCACACCTATTGATGGAAGTTTCATATCTGGTACCTTCACCAACTAGATCCAGAAAGCTTCCTGGGAGTTTGGTGGCAATCGAATTGGGGTCTGAGCCTCAGTTATGGACTGAAGTATATTTTGATAACTGTTGCCCATAAAACAACAAGAGAGCTTGCTCGTGGGTCTGCTGACCATGAAGTTGTATGTATGCATGATGCCATCTCCCATGAGCATCCATGGGAGATCATGTCTAACCTTTACTTTTCCAGGGATCCTGAAGAGACTGAGTAGGAGGCAGCTGCTGAAAAGGCAGTGACAAAGGAAGAATTTCAGGGTGAACGGGCTGCCCCAGCTCTAAAGTTGGCCACTACTTAGCCTGAGGTTACGGATAGGTCTGAAAGAGTATAGTTGCCATCTGTGCCCATTCAAGGCTGGTCTACAACTTCTACTGCTTGACCAATGCCTAGGTGGGGACTACCACTGAGCAGGCTTAAATTCCACCCCGGATGCTCTTGTTTGTGCTGAAATATAATGAACGAAATAAAATGCCAATTACCTAACATTGCCTCCTCCCCAAATAAACCTGTCATGGTGCGATGGGACCCAAGAGGATCGGTGACTTAGCCAGGAAACCACTCTGTGGGCCAGAAGGAGTGAGGAGAGAAGACTTCTGGTCTCCCTGTTGAATGTAGCCTCAGGCATAGAAGTGGGAGGGCCTGAGATGTATTCAAGGGACGTCCATTCCAATGTGGTTAGAATGTAGAGTCTGTGGCAGGGAGCATTATGGGATATGATGGGGAATATTGATGGTGTCAGATTATGGAGGGCTTTGAGTACCAGCAATGCAGGCTGGTTAGGGCAGCCCCTTCACCTAGTGCACAGAGACAGAGAGACAGATGAGGGTATCCATGAGGGCATCTCCTGACTCCAAAGAAATTCTACCAAGCTCCTGAATGGCTTATCTTTTCTGTTTATCACAGCCCGGTGCATTTGTTAGAAGACCTAACTCACACTGTGTGCCTTAGTATATAACCCTAATGCCTGCAACATGCCCAGGTTATCTGAGGTCAAGCTGTTGGTCTGGGCAGAGCCAATCTTATGGGCACGTGCTAATTCTTATCCTTCCAGTATGGTAATATTCTATGGTTTGGATCTAATTCAATAGCCCCCAAAGTTAGCTTCAAGTGGATATGCTCTGCTTCCTGATATCCTCAAAGCAACATAAGCCAGTAAAGGAACTTTAGCTATACTTAGACAATAGGGAGCCATGGAAGGCTGTTGAGCAGAAGAGTGACATGACTAGATCTGAGTATAAGAAAGATTATTCTGGAAGTAATATGAAGGATGGACTTGGAAAATGGGGAGAGAATACAGTTGGGAAGATGGGGAGAATTATTGATGCTTGTGCATCCTTGAATGGCTTAACTATCCCACCCCACACTGTGACCTCAAGCTTTATTTATGCTATTAATTTACTGGGAAAGCCTTTTCTTTTTAATAATAATTTTTGTTTTGTTTAATTGATTTTTTGAAAGCCTTTTTGTCATGGATAATATAAAGGCAAACATAAGCTCTGGCTCTGGTCAGTATAATCATTGGTTCTAGGCATTCTAGGGCAATGGTGGTGGAAGGTCAGGTTCCGAAGATGTGAGCCAATGTGGATGAAGGCTGGTGCTGATGCTGATGGGGACCCTGAGGAAACAAAGTCATTCTGACCTTGGCTAGCTTCTCTTACTCACCAGCTCCCTGCCACAGACTCTACATTCTAACCGCATTTGGATGTCCCTTGAATACATGTCAGGCTCTCCCACTTCTATGCCTGAGGCTACATTCAATAGAGAGACCAGAAGTCATCTCTCCTCACTCCTTCTGGCCCACAGAGTGGTTTCCTGGCTAAGTCACCGATCCTCTTGGGTCCAGTTGCCCCATGACAGGGACTGAGGAATTCTTTGTTGCTCCTGGTTTAGCATTTACTTGTTACATGGCCACAGCTTATGACAGTGAATTAATGACTTCTAAACTCAAGTGAAATATGCATTAATAGAAATCAAAACCTTTGAAGTTCCCTTAGATATATTACCTTGGAACTTAGAGCATGATTGATGGGGACCCTCTACAAGGGCAATGCAAAATTCAGAGACCATACGGCTTGTCCATCTCAGACCAAAAAGTTGTGCAGGACCTCTGGGGTCAGAGATCTAGAATTGGAAGGGACCTCCAGAGTCTTCTAGGCCATCCCCCTCATTTTACAGATGAGGAAACTGAGAGCCAGACTTGCCCCAAATCTCTTAAATGTCAGAGATGGGATTTGAACCTTCATCTCTGACCTTGGAGCCAGCATTCTCTCTACTGTGTCTCATTTGGCTCCCCTCTCCTCTGCTGGCAAGAAGGTGGTGGACTACAAGGGTTGAATGTTGTGTGTGGTTTCAGGCTTTCCCACTGTCAGTTGGTTTTGCTTAACTTTTTTTCTTTGCATGAAGGAAGGACCCTGTGGTGGGATCAAGAAAGAGACAAAATGCATTCATGAAATTTTTAAAAAGAAAAGGGAAAGGAAAAGAGATAAGTAGAAAGAGAATTTGTATTGGACAGACTGTCATTTCATCCAAACTGATTATGTGTGTTCCCTGGCTTACTTCAACATTCTTTCCCAGCTTTGTATATTATTCTGAACTGCGTAGCCCTTAGATCTGATTACCTTATGGCCTGTGGTTGACCTGCCCTGACATTCTGTTTACCATTTCAGATGTTGACTTGGAATATTCTCCCTTTCCCCAGGGGAGGATTTCTCTCCTATGGGTTCTATTAATCGCCACCAATCACTAGTGTGCATCTGCCCCATCCTCCCTAGAGGGCAGGGATCTACCATGGCCTCAAAATGATGAGACTTAATTTTTGAACCAATATCCAAATGAGTAGCACTGTGCTGTCCCCATTGGTTTCATTTTGAAGAATTCAGAGGAGTGGGGCTGCTATGTTAAGAGATGCCTGGCTTCCCATGGAACCATTCTGTTAACCCTTAGTGGACCCTACATAGGGTCCAACTCTACATAGGCCAGGCAACTATGCAGACACTGGCAACCCACACAGGTTGGTCTCATGGGCCCTGATTTCTTCAGCTATAAAATCCCAGTGTTATACCAGTTGACTATGAGAATAGTGAAAGGAATCATGTTTTCACATGAGGATTAATTGAAGGAAGTGGGGATGGTAAACTTATAGAAGAAAAGACTAGAGGAGAGGGACATTGATAGCTGTCTTCAAATATTTGAGCATATGATAACAATAATAATAATACCTAGCAATTACTGAGCACTTTTGAGGCTTACAAAATGCTTTATATTTGTCATTTCATTTGAGCCTGACAACAACCCTGTGAGGCACATGCTATTATCTTTATTTTATAGATGTGAAAACTGAGGCTCAGAGAGAAGACAAGAGACTTGGCCAAGGTCACCCAGTGAGGAAGTAGCTAAGGCCAGGTATGAAGTGAAGTCCTTCTGACTGCATCACCTAACTGGATTGGTTGAAGGAACTGGGGATGTTTAGCCTGGAAAGAGAAGATTTAGGGGAGAAAACAGACAATAGCTTTTCAGCATTTGAAGACAGTGTGGCTTCAGAGGGCAGAACCTAGAACAACAGTAGCAGATTACATGGAAGTGTTAGGCTTGACATAAAGAAAAACTTAACAATTGAAATAAATCCAAAGTGAATAGTGGGCTCCCTCTTGCTGGAGGTCTCAAGGCTAAGGTCGGCTGACCATTTGTTGGGTGGATGTTAATGGGAGATTCATGTCCCACTGGACCAGAAAGGTGCTGAGATTTCATGATCTTCTGTCATGTTGAGAGACCCTTCCAGCAATCTGGCTTGGCTCGATATGATTCACTTCTAGTCCCCCAGTGAAGCTCAAAACATATCTCAATGGGGCTGCCATTGTCTCAGAACATGTTGAAAGATGTTTTAGCACATTCTTCCAAACATCCTCAATGGTGGCAGGACAAGTCAGGTTATTAGAATATGTCATCTCCCTGGGGGAGGATACTGTTTTTGATCTTAAAGCCTGGGGCTAGTTTCCATAGTATAACCCATAAACAGTTGGTGAAGACATTTTCTAAAGAAGAGTTCCGTTGATGTTTCAGGAAATGGTGACAACATTGTGAAAAAGCCTTCCAAGGGGATGAGGGTCATTAGAATGGGAATTCTTACGAGGGGTCCATGGAGAGATTTCAGGGAATCCATGAACTTGAATGGGGAAGACATGTACACCTTTATTTTTGGTGACCTTTTTTCCCTTGATGTATTTTATGCATTTCAGTGACAGTTGCTACATTATTATGATACTTTAATGGATGGAGCTCATGGACGTGGGTATTTCCTTAACAGTTGTAGATTGAAGCCCATCCATATCTGCCCATGTAGTAAGCAGCTGACCTCCCTAAAGTTTGACATGAGGAGTCAGCCCAACAAGGGAGGAGGGCACTTCTTTGTATTCTGACAGAATAGCTCCTCAAAGGCTGGAGCAGTTACATTTTTGTTTTTGCATCCCTAGCATAGGGCCCTGCACATAGTAGGGCTTAATTGTCCTAATTAATCAATTAATTATCTTTAATTAATTGATAAGTGCTTATTGATTAATTAATTGGCTTTATGAGGATACCAGTGGAAACCATGGCCTCTGCTCATTGATTAGATCTTGCTTTGGCCAGGCTGCTGGCCCATTTTCTTTTTTTGATCATACTCTTTAATGATATGCTTTACATCTTTACATTTCCTTGTTGGTAATGTGTTACAACCTACTCAGGCCTACCACATGCCCCTTGAGTAGAGACCTGTCAAGAGCTGCCAAAAATTTAATCAGCCTGCAGCTAAGCTGGTGATGAGCCCCTCTACCCTTCACTAAACTGGTCCTTGGACACTGGGCGGACAGTTTGTTACCAGACCTGTAGCTGAACGTGAACCCTTTCTAGCTGACAGGATGTATCGGAGGTCATGCTTTACCAATCCTCAGTGAACAAGCATTTAAGTCCTTCCTATGTGCCAAGCGCTGAGCTGAGCCATACAAAGTTTCTAGTAGGAGATTCATCTTACTGAGAAAGCCTTGGAGAACTCAATGAGATCTCCCCATCCAAGGTGAGGCATTAGATTATTTTAGCAGGGGAAGTTTGGATTTCTTAAGGGCATAAAGAACAGGGACTAGACCTGTGATTTTATTAATAATAGGGCTCTTCTGAGTGAGGGAAATCCCTTTACTAATGCAGGTTGGCCTTTTCCACAACTTAAAGTCTTAGAGAGTTATCTAGAGCTTTGAGAGTTTAAGTCCCTTGCCTAGGGTCACACAGCCAATGTGTGTCAGAGGGAGAATTTGAACCCATGTCTTTCTGGTTTCAAATCCAGCTCTCTATCCAATAGTTTAGGTTGCTAATTATGTATGCTAACAACATCGACAAAGACAATGACAAAGACAAGACGAGGACAACAAGAGGCAGCCAGGCCAGAGTTGCCTGGCTTGCCAAATTCCCAAGAGGTCAGCATTTTAAAGGCCAGCATTAGACGTACAAGCCCAATTCTGGCCACAGCTGAATTCAGGCCCAGGTTGTCCCAGCAGTGGCACCTCCTGGAGGCTTTTCCTGGCATCGTTCTGGGTGTCACTAATAGTAAGCACACTGGAGGAGGAAACCTAAATCATTGCCCAAGTAAGCAAAGGAGGAAGTGACTTTTAAGTTCAGGTTAAGTTAAAACATCTGCAGAATAGAATTCCAGTGAATTTCAACTGAGCATGGAGTGAAGATGGACCTCTGGATCTGTCCTCTCTTTTTTCAAGTGAAAAAGCTTTAGTAGTAAGATTCCGGGGACACGTTTTAATATGCACAGAGAGTGATTCTTGTCTAGTTACTTATGCGTAGCCTAGGGGCACATGGTCTTTTGGACTGCATTATGAGAACAAGGTTTCAATTGGGCTTGCAGTTCTCAGAGTGGAAAAGTATTTTAAGGGTTCACCTAAATCAATTCCTCCATTTTATTGAGAAGGAAACGGAAGCCTTGAGAGGATCAATCATGGGAACATTGATTAGTAGACAGCCCTGTAAGGGACTATAGGGACCATCTAATCCAACCCTTTTCATATTAAAGGTGAGGAAACTGAGGCACAGAGAGGTTAAATGACTTACCCAAGAATGGTAAAAAATGGAATTTGAGCCCAAGGCTCTTCAAAATGAAAAAAAAATCTCAAGGTGTTGAGTCTTTGCATTTGATTAGCATTGAATGAAATCAATAGGCCCAACAGCTATTGGATGGGCCTTATGAGTAGGAAGAGCAGACTGTATGCTGTGATGGGAGTTCAATCACCAGTGAGGTTCGTGGTATAAAGAATATCAAAATGCATCTCAAGTCAGGAAGACAAGTTCAAATCCTGGATCAGACTCTTACTAGTTGTGTGACTCTGGGCAAGACATTTGACCTCCCTGTGCTTTGGTTTCCTCGATTCAAAAAAGGACTGAGTAGCTTCTGAGACCCCTTTCAGTTTGAAATCCATGATCCTTGTACCCACCACTCTGCCATTATACATTAATATCTTTGAGTGTTGAAGGCTTTTTACTCCACGGACAAATGACTTCCCCTGTCTGGGCCCAGTTTTCCCATATGGAAAATCAATCTATTAACCAAAAAGCATTCATTAAGAATCTTATTACTCTTCATGTCATATGAGGACTGGTTGGAGGAACAGAGGTTGTTGGCCTGTAAAAGAGATGATGTAGGGGATACAAGACACCTGTACTAGGGGCTAGGGATACAAGGACGAGAGTGAAATCTTTGCTCTCAAGAAGCTTACATTCTTTCGGGCAGGTGTGTGTGTGTGTGTGTGTGTGTGTGTGTGTGTGTGTGTGTGTGTGTGTATGTACGTATGTGTAATACAACATGTTCATAGGTAAGCAAATACAGGATTTTGCCAAATAAATACAAAGTGGTTTGGTCAGGAGTTGGAGGGGAGAGATTAATAATTGAAAAATAAGGAAAGCCTTCTTGAAGCGATGGACTTTGAACTGAGGCTTGAAGGCAGCTAGAGATTATAAGACATAGAGGTAGAAGAGAGAAAATGATAAGGATGAGGGATAGCTTTGAATGTTGGGTCCTAAGTACAGCAAGTCTGACAGTTTGGTTTTTTTTGTTTGTTTTTAATAGGTAATTGGGGTTAAGTGACTTACCCAGGGTCACACAGCTAGTAAGTATCAAGTGTTTGGTCTGAGGCCGGATTTGAACTCAGGTCCTCCTGACTTCAGGGCCAGTGCCCTATCCACTGCACCACCTAGCTGCCCCTGACAGTTTGTATATATAGTAATACAGCACTGTATACTGAACAGTATATAGTAATGATAATAAAGGATAATAATATATAGTAAGTCTGGAAAAGGAGACTAGAGCCAAGTCATGATGTATTTCTTTTTCATGACAAAAAGGAGAAATTGTGTTTTATCCTAGAGGTCATGGAAGCCATTTTTGAGCAGAAAAGTAACTTCAGATTTGTACTTTAGGAATATGCATTTGGCAGATGGGTAGAGGATAGATTGAAAAAGAGAGATACTGGAGGCAGGGAGACCAGTTAGGAGGCTATAACGACAGTCCAGTTAAGAGGTGATGAATGTCTGAATGAAGGTGGGGTGTTTATACATGATGTGGGAAGTTGGAATCTCTTCTCCTCCTATGGATTGAATGTAACAGAGGCAGCCTTACTAATCTACACTAGGAGTGAATCTATGCCCTTGATCCAAATCTACATCATATTCTTTGTTATTAGCATAGTACTGTATGTCTGAACAGGAACCTTTTTCTAATAATTGTTCAAAGACATTCTGTTCTTTGGTTTCTAGGGTACACAGCTGATAAACTTGGTGAAATGTAGTGGAATAAGAAAATATGGTTAAATAATCAAAGTTATTACAATGTGAATATTCAAAAAAAACAAGTTGTTTTGTCTAATAGCATTTCTATTACAATGGTCTCTCAAAATTCACAATGTAAGAGAATTTAGAAATAGAGTAATAACATAAATAATATCATGTACATAAAATATGAAGTAAAACTTCAGATGACATCAATTGCTTTTCCAAATTATCACATATAAAAATCATTGATCTTAGTACCTTTGACATTTTAAAACCACTTTAGAGTTATCAGGTATTGAACAATTATATTCTATTAAAGAAATAATAATAATATAGTGCTTAGCATGTGCCAGTCACTGTGTTAAGCACTTTACAATCATATTATTTTGATCTTCACAACAACCTTAGGAGGTGGGTACCATTATTATCTTTCTCTTTACTGCTCAGGAAACTGGGGCAAACAGAGATAAGATAACTTACCTAAGATTACACAGCTAATAAATTTCTGCAACAGGAATATAATTCAAGTTTTGCTACATTTTTCCAGCATTTTCCCTACACTTTTATTTGAGAACCTGATCTGAGATGATCAAGTAAGGGTTAACAAGAGGTGACTATAAGGTCTTTCTTCACTTCTTCACACTTTCTTCATTACTTCTAAACTAGCTGTCTTCCTTCATTGCCCTAGAACAATGAAGCTATCAATCCTCAAGGGAAAAAGCCATCTATTTTTAGTTTTTATAAAATTTAACCCTCAGTTTTCCTTAAAATAAATTCTACAGAGTGGTACCCCAAAACTTACTAAGATATTTCAAAAGGAAGTGAATTCTTGGAATTAGCCCAAAGTCTCAGGAGTTCTCCCCTGCAATCTTAAAATGATTAATGTTCAACTTCCTTAATCTTCTAAAATGTTTTTAGTAGTTCCACAAACTGATTATCTGACTTCATTTCTGTAATTCCAACATAGCCAAAGCTGAAATGACAGGGAAAAAGTGTCTTGCAGATTTCTTTGTTTTTCTCTTTTCTTATAACCTAATCTCCTGTGGAAAGCCTAAAGTGGGAATTAGTCCGGCTTACCGGGACAGTTGCTTCGAGTATGAAAATTCATTAATGTTTCCCAGTGTTCTGAACTCTTTGGCTACAGCCCTTAGAAGTTTTTCTGGCTGGCTGCATTTTAAATCTTTCAAGGTAACTGAATCTACAAACAACACAAACATGCCACAGACATTTTGCATTTTACAAAGACACAAACACAGACAAAACAATAAGACAGATACAAACAGACACAAACAATTCTATTGAAGTGCACAGTTACAGTCCTAACTTCACCAGTTTTTTAATGAAGATACACAATTACAGAGGCACACAGTTACAATTTTACAGAGGCATGCAGTTTAAAAACAACAGAGACACATAGAGGGATCAATTAACAGAGCCACACAGCTTAAGAATGGATATCCTTACCAGAGTGATCTGAGATGAATTGGGTCACCAGAGGACTCTGGAATTTTCCCCACAAAGAATGGCAAGCTATACCAAGGTGGGAGCTCAGAGGAGTGGAACAAGGACAAGGGCAGAGGATTCACCAGACAAGGGGGGTTAGACTCTGGAGAAATAAATCTCCAGTGGTGCCAAGTCTGTTCCCACTGGTACTGGAGAGTCCAGTGATCTGGTTCCATGTCCAATCCACTTCTGACACCAATTGATGTCAACTGGACCAAACCTGCCTCTAACCTGTGGGTTGCCAGAGCCAAACAGAGTAGGCTAGAGACAGGAGAGTCAGGAATCAAACAGAAGTTTAATTTCAAAGCGAGGGAAATGGCTTGCAAGCAAGAAGCCAAATTAGACACGTGTGCAAAGGCCACACCCCTAGTTGGGGGACCCAAGGCAGTGTGGGGAGATCTCAATACTTATGCCAATGGTTGCACAGCCCTGGAAACAAGGGATAACAGCAGAAATATGACAAGTCTGATTCATAGCAGGGCTTCATGACCAGAACTTGTCTGAGCTTGTCTGGTGCTTGTATGAGGTCAGAGAACACCTGGTGCTGGTCAAAGCAATACAATAATTATGTGATTTTGCCAGAGGTTAAGATCATCCAGAGAGTGAATGCAAAGGAATATTGATATGTCAAGCTCAGGACACAACTTTCTTGCTGGACCTTAGCTCTGGAAAAAGGTGACATGGTGCACGCATGTAAGTGGCAGCTGGTCCTTAAGTCAGAAAGACAAGTTCAAATCTGGCCTCCAACTCTTACTTGCTGTATGACCATGGGCAAGTAACTTGACATCTATCTGCCTTCATTTCCTCATCTCTAAAATGGGCATAATAATAGCACCTACCTTCCAGGATTGTTGTAAGGGTGCAAACTTTAAAGTATTATGTAAACTCTAGCTATTTGTTATTATTATTATTAATGATTATTGTTCTATAAGAAATGATGACTACATGGGAAGGCTAGAAACAGGAAAACTCAAAGGAAGTCTAGGAAGGAAGGGATGTCCCAGGTAGTGGGCACTGCCCCTGGCCTAGGGTTGAAGGGTGATTGTTAGTTGTGATGGTGGTGGGAGTAGAGTGCTACACCACAGATAAATTCTGACTCTGCTACTTAACTAAGTGTGTGACCAGAAGCACTCATTAAGCCTCCATTTCCTCATCTGTAAAAATAGCATGCATGATAATATATGAAGCACTTACAACACAGGATGATTGTGAGGCTCCAGTGAGATGATGTCTGTCAAACACTTTTCAAACCCTAAAACCCTACAATTGTTCGTTATTATTTCCCTGTAGGGGAATGAAAGCCCCACAAAGGCTGGGATTGAGTTTTGTCTCGGTATCTATCTCCAGCACCTAGGACAGTGCTTGTGCTTGACAATTACTGATTAAATTGAGAGCTGAGCAGGGAGCCTTGCCAGACGTCTGTGTGGACAATACAGGGCATCCAATGGTGTACTGAGTACTAGTGGGGTAAGATGGAATGCTGGGAGAATCCAGCTGAGGTATCAGATTAGCAAGGGGGTGTTCCAGATACGCTATGACTTACCTGACACTAATTTCTCCAGAACAGGAAGTGTGGCAGGCAGCAAACATTTATATCCTTGTTGTCACTTTGTGGTTGCATATTCAAAATCTGAGATAATTATTCATCCAATAAACCCTTTGAGACAGTGAAACAAGGTGTGGAGGATAATCCTATAGATGTGGGATAGTGGGGCTCTGTTAAGGATGGGGCTGAAACTCTCTAGAAAGGGGGAAGGGACCAATGAACTTGAGAGAGAGAACAGATCTCCTCTGTGGTGGCTGGACAAAGGGAGAGGTGCTGTGACAAGTGTTGGAGACAGAGCTACAAAAGTGAGACAGTCCCTGTGCTCCAGTAGTGTAGACCCTAATAGGAGGAAACCACACAAATAGGCAAGTAGTGACTAAGGGAGGGTCTTTTGGTCTGGGAAGTTATAGAGATGGGGAATGGAATAGTGGGGCAGTTCACTGAAATATCCTTTCAGTAATCCTGAATAAAAGTGAAACCAAGGACAAAGTCAGGCCTCCTTTCCCTGTCTTGACTCCTTGGTGAACCATTTCACCTCTCCACTACCCACTACTCTTAGACCTCCTGCTCCCTTGTTCTATCAATGGTCATCATCCCTTTCCAAACCTGACCTTAGAGTACTCTCACCGTTTACCTCCTTCACTCCTGGTGATGTACCTGAATGGAGCTGGAGTAAATTATGAAATAGTCTATTGGGAGAAAAACACATACATGGATTAATATATACACCCAATAATAAGTAAGTGCAAGATAATTTTGGGGTTAGTAGAGGGCGCTATCTGTTAGGGTGGATCATGTAAAATTTCATGTAGAAGGTGACATGAACTGAGTCTTGAAGGAAATTAGGAATTTTCAAAGTCAGAAGTGAGGCAGGAGGCATCCCAGACATTAGACACAGCTTGTCCAAAGGCTGGAGACAGAAGATGGAATGTAGTGTCTAAGGAACAGCAAGGTCACTTGGACTTTAGAATAGGTGAATGAATGAAAGGTATTTATTAAGCATGTCAGACACCCTGCTGATCAATGGTGATACAGGTTTAAATGTAGGATAGTGACATGGAGTAAGACTTGAAAGGTAAGTTGGAGCCAGGTTGTAAAGGGAGATAATGGGAAGCTTCTTGTTGTTCAGTCATTCAGTCTTGTCTGACTCTTCATGACCCCACGGACTTGGTAAATATACTGGAATGGTTTGACATTTCCTTCTGTAATGTGTTCCCGGTTTACAGATGAGGAACTAAGACAAAAAGGGGTTAAGTGACTTGCCCAGGGCCACACAGCTAGTAAGTGTCTGAGGTTGGATTTGAGTAGGAAGCTACTGAAGTACATTTAGCAGTAGAATGACATGTCCTTTAGGAATATCACTTTGGCAGCTGCGTGGAGGATGGATTGGAGATGGAAGAGTTCATCCAGGAGGTCATTGCAATAATCAATCAATCAATCATCAACCAATGAGGATTTATTAAGTGCCTACGTGTGCCAGGCATTGCCTTGGCAATAGGACATAAGGAATGAACTAAAGTGGGTGACTATGTGAATGGAGAAAAGGATATGGAGGTGAGGAATATTGTAAACATAGAAATAGAAATACTTGGCATGATATTGGATATGTAGGGGGAGGGAGAGTAAGGAGTGAGGATGACACCGGGATTACAGACTTGGATGCCTGGAAACAGGGTGGCACTCTCCACAACACAAAGGAAGTTAGGAAAAGGGGGAGATTTTTTTAGGGGGCAAAGGAGGGAAGACAATGATTTCTGTTCAGTCATGTTGAGTTTGAGATTTTTGGGGGGGGGTGAGGCTATCATCCAATTTAAAATGTCCAAAATACAGTTGGTAATGTGGAACTAGATCTCAGGAGAGAAATTAGGGCTAGATATTAGGGAACTGTCTACATGGGTAGGATATTTAACCCTACAGGAGCTCATGTGGTCACTGAAACAGGGTATAGGGAGAGAAGAGGAGAGATGAGAAGAAAAGAAGAAAGAAGAGGAGAAGAGAGGAAAGGAAAAGAGGGAAGGGGAGAGAAGAGAAGAAGAAAAGAGAATAGTAGAGAAAAGAAGAGGAGAGGAGAGGAAAGGAGAAAAGAGAAGAGAAGAGAAAAGAGAAGAGGGCCTAGGACAAAACCTTTGAGAATAATCAAAGTTAGGGAGTACAACATGGAGGATGATCCAGCCAGGGAGACAGAGGAGGAGGGGTCAGATGAATAGGAGTAGAGGCAAGGTGAAGCAGAGTCACTCCCCTGGGATTTCTGGTTGGTATTCCAGGGAGTTTGTTTCACCCAAACAGCAATTGTGTCTTTAGGTAAGCATCGAATGCCCTAGATGGAAGAGACTATAGAGATTATCTAATCCAGACATCAGTGAAAAGCAGCCCTTGGACCAATTCTGCCCCACCTTCTGCTTCTGTTCTGCCCACCAGGGAAATCAGAATGACTTCTACATTTTAAAATAAAGTTTTATCATATTTTAAAATGTAAAAAAAGAAAAACACCCTCAAAACATTCTTAGCTCAGGGACCTTGGGCCACATTTGGCCCTGAGGCCATCATTTGCTGTCACCTGATCTAGTCTATTGCCTTGGTTACCCCAGACTGGGAGGCAGCACTAGTGAATGAATGAATGAATGAATGAATGAATGAATAATTAAGCACTTATTAAGCACTTGCACTGTGCTAAGCACTGTGCTAAGCGTTTGAGATCCAAATAGCAGAGTAAGACAGTCCCTGATCTCGAGGAGCTTTCGAGGGAGAGATACATGTATATATGGGAGGCTTCAGCTTCGAGTCAGATGGAAGGGTTCCAAGGTCCTCAGGGTGTAGTAGCAATGCAGCTAATAATGTCATTTCCTTAATGTCATTTCCACTGACAAAATGAAAGACCACTGGTTGTGGAGTCAAAAGATCTTTGTTTGAATCCTCTGATATTTCAGTATTTGGTGACATTGGACAAATCACTTTATCTGTTTGGGCACCAATCTTGTCATCCATAAAATTAGGGGGTTGGACTAGATGCCATCTGAGATCTCTCCTGACTCTGGAACTAGGAGGCTTAGAGAGTATTTAGAGCTAGAAATGGCCCTATTGATTAAGTGCAATCCTCTACCTTTACAGAGAGGGAAACTGAGGCCCAGAGATAAGACAGGGAATAAGTATCAGAGATGGATTGCCCCTGATCACATCAATTTAACTAGAAGTAGGTTCAAGACCAACTGGCCAGGGTTCTTCCATTCCCTCTCCTCTCCCAGCTCCTGCTGTTTACCATGTAATTACCCTGCAATCTACCATACCCAGGCTGCCTTACTGCCCTCTCTCATGGGCAGAAAGGAAACCCCCACCCAAGCTTGGGCTGGTGTTCCCCTTCCAGGTGGGCACGCTCTGCTTGGTTTTGGTCTAATTACTGCCTCTGAATTATAAGGAAAATTCATCCAGGGTCTGTCCCACAGCAACAAATCCCCTGCTTTTAGGCAGCTGCCTGATCTCAGCACTTATGTCAATTGTCGGATGCATTATTCAAGAAGGCGTAGCTCTTTGGCTGGCTGAAGCCTGCCTTCCCCAGGACCTATTAAACAGTCAGATCGGTATTTTATGGCCTCTCATTAGAAAGAGCTCAAGGCACACCCAGACAAGCCCCTCTAGTGTGTGCCCAGGAGTCTTTCCTCACAGATGAGCTAAAAGGTCAACTCTTTATTGGGGGGGGGGAGGGAAATGATGAGCTGACAGCCAAGCCCTGGAATAGGAGCTGGGAAGCCTGCAGGAGCTGCCAGCTGCTTGGATCCTCTCTCTCTCCTGTAGCTTCAATGTGCATGGGAAAGAAGGAGCAGGGGACTTGTAGACATGGCTGACCTTTGTATTGAACTTTAATGTTTACAAAGCTCTTTCCTCAGACCAATCTGAGTAGCTGTGGAAAGATTGCTCAACTTGGAATTATGGGATTGGAGTTTAAATTCTGGCCCAGTCATTTACTACCTCTATGACCTTGGGAAAGTAATTTCACCTCTCTAGGTCTCAGTTTCCTCTTTTGTAAAATGGGAGGAGGGCTTAGTAGATGGCCTTTGAAGCTATGTCTAGCTCTGGAGCTCTGCTGCTAAGATCTCCACATTGGATCATCAAGCAGAAGCCAGATGACCACTTGTCAGTGATTGTGAAAGATACTTGGTCAAGTCATGGCTTGGGCTAAATGGCGTCTGAGGTTTTGTTCAGCTCTGAAATTCCGTAAAGTAGTTCCTTCAATACTTCAAATTTCCATGAGTTTGTCCATGTGGGCTCTCCCTTCACTGACACAGATTGTAACCAATCTATGTGGAACGGTCTTTAGCCTGGTCCTCAACTTAGGTGCCTGTGATCAAATTCTAGGGGTGCTCAGGTCGGCATCTAATCAAACCCATGGTTCAAGAACCCTTAAATAATGAATTTAAAAACAAAATTAGACAAAATTAAACACATCAATTCAAAACAAAAGCACTTAATTAAACAGGGGTAAATGACAAGGAAAATTCTACCACTTCTCTCCCCTGACATTAAACACACAGAGACATGCTGTCCTGCACAGTGCTGTGCTAACAAGGGAAGAGAGAACATGTGTGGGAATGTCAAACATATGCAGGGAAAACACAAGTCTGCACAAGTCCTAGGATCAGGTCTCAACTGGAGCAACTCTCTCCTGAAGGTGTTTCTTGCAGCTTCTGCTACTTGAGACCTTTCCGGATCCCCTCCTCCACCTTGCATCAGCTTTTTATATATTTTTGTGTCTAGAGTGCGAGAATTGCTTTACATTTATCTTTGTATCTTCAGCATCTAGAGCAGTACCTGGGACACAGTAATGGCTTAATATATACTTACTGATTCATTCTTTCATTGACAGATTTGCGGAAGAGTTGCAGATGTCCTTTGCTGTCCCACTGTCATCTATAGGCTGTTTTTCTCCTATGTGCTGCCACCTGTTATGTGGTCCACTGAACGCTACTTCCATCAGCTGATACTCCATTGAATTATAGCTGTTGGGTTTCTTCTTTACCTGAGAGCGATCATTGCTATTTTGTGAGATAGCCTATAATCTCAGGACTATTTCAGCTCTTTTGTGAGTCAGACATCCACTTCCACCTCCACCCACAGCACAAAGAAAGTCCTTCAGGTCAAATCTGCCTTTTGAACTGTTTTGCTTCCACAACCATAATGATTTTCCCAGGCCTTGCCACTGGACTTGGAGTTAGGAACATCTGGATTTGAATGTCACCTCAGGCAAGTCACTTAACCTCTGAGCCTCAGTTTTCTTGTCTGTAAAATGAGGGGAGGAGGTTGAACTTGATATCCTTTGAACTCTCTTTCAGCTCTAAGTCTGCAATCCTATGAGTCCATCATCTTCACAACAATCTCTCAAGGAAGGTATTATTATTTTTCAGAAGTATGGCAGTGATGTGTGCATAAGATATTTGACTTAGAATTAAGAAGACTTGGGTTCAAATCCTATCTCAGATACCTACTAGCTGTGCTAATCATTTATCTTCCTGTGCCTCAGTTTCTTCATTTATAAAATGAGGGAATTGTACCGATGGAGTCCAAGATCCTTTTCAGCTCTAAATCTGTAATCCTGAGATCCCAAAGCTAAATTACTTCTCTTGACAATTTTCATGACCAAAATAGCCTACAACCAACGTGGAGATGAGCCTTATTAAATTAAATTACCAGGGTCTTAGACAAGATGTAGCCATCAAGAGACTCATTATTGAACTATTTGCCATTTGATAGGATATGTTAGAGCTTGAGGTGTGATGTGGAAGGGAAGAGAATATGTGTTTGTGTAACACGTACTATGGACTAAAATTTTTCCACTGTGCTAAGTGCTTTTAAAAATGTTATCTTCACAATAACAGCCACATTATGTGATGACTGACTTTGATAGACTTATCTCTTCTCAGCAATGTAAGAATCTAAGACATCTCCAAAAGATTTATGATGGAAAATGCTATCTACATCCAGAGAAAGAACCAAGAAGTCTGAATGTAGATTGAAGCACACTATTTGCTCTCCTTTTCTCTTGTTGTTTTGTTCTGTTTCTTCTTTCTTGTAGTTCCTCCTATTAGTTCTAATTCTTCTTTGCATCATGACTAATGGGAAAATATGCTTAATATGAATGCATGAATAGAGCCTATATCAGATTGCACTTTGTCTTGGGGAAGAGTGAGGAGAGGGAAGAGGAGAAAATTTAAAACTCAAAATCTTATGGAAGTGAATGTTGAAAACTAAAAATAAATAAATTATTAAAAAATTTTAAAAATGCTTATTGATTTGAAAAAAAATGTTATCTCATTTGGAGTCTCATATCACACCCCTGTGAGGTAGGTGCTATTATTACCCCTCCCCCCATTTTATAGTTGAAGAAACTGTGGTTAAGTGACTTGCCCAGGGTTTCGCAGTTAATAAATTTTAGACTTGGGTCTTCCTGACTCTAGGCCAAGTGCTCTATCCACTATGACACCAGCCACCTTTAGGCATTGCCCTATATAACTCAGGGTCTTACCATGATACAATGAAACATTGAAGAAATGCTTTAGGTAGGAATACAAATATTACTACATTATGGCATATGAGGCAACAGAGGCTTGCCGATGGTAAGTGGTTTGAGATTGTTCACCAAGCTAGTAAGGGACATAGGTGCCTGACTCCAAGTTTGATTCTATAACCATTTCCCTACAATGTCTATCCACGGCAGTTTCACAGTGTCATAGCACGCTGGAGCCAGAAGAGATCCTAGGAATTGAGCCTAACCTTCTTTTTTACAGATGAGGCAATGGAAGCCTAGACTCTTGTCCAGCTGGTAAGTAGATGAATTGAGACTTGAACTCATGTCTTCTTGCTTTGATTTCAGTAGCACACTGATATTCTGACTTCTCCTATTCCTTCCAGATGCAAACTAGCCATCCCAAGCAAGCTAGATTCCTCAGGATCAAAATAAAAATGATGGGGGCAGCTAGGTGACTCAGTGGATAGAGCACTGGCCCTGGATTCAGGAGGACCTGAGTTCAAATCTGGCCTCAGACACATAACAATTACTAGCCGTGTGACCCTGGGCAAGTCACTTAACCCCATTGCCTAGCTAAAATAACTAACGAACTAAATAATGAATTAAAAAAGACAAAATAAAAATGATGATAATGATGAACAACTGACATTTCTACAGCTTTCTAAAGTTTATGGACCCTTTGCATTCATTATCTCATTTGGGCCTCAAAACAACCCTCAGACAGTTGCTGGTATAGATGCTATCATCCCCATTGAAACCTAAGTTCAGAGAGGCCGTGACTTGCCTGTGGCTAACTAGCTGGTAAGTGTCTGAAGGATGATTCCAATGGGGGTCACCAATGCTTTCTGCTGTAACACACTGCCTCTTGCCAACTCACCCTGCCTCCTCCTCTAGTTTCCGGTTCTAGCTCCTACCACAATTCCCCCTTGGAACAGCCCTTTCACCCATTCCTTCCTCACTGTTTGTCCAAATCCTAGCCATCTATCAAAGTCTTCCTCCTCCCTGATGTCTTCCTTGACTAGCCTTACAGCTTCAGCCTCCCTTTCTTCTTAATTCATCTCAATTCAGCAAGCATTTGTTATTGATTCTGAACTTGCTGGAGTTGTCGGAGTCTGCAAAAATCAAAATAAATTGCTCATTTATTACTTGCAAAGCTCTTCACATTAGAAGCAATGACCATCCCATGGAGCATTCATGGGGATCATCCTGACCCTTGACCCATGATACATATACATTTTCTCATTTAATCTTTTAAAAAGTAAATTCTGTTTATACCTTTTATTTTTACATTGCCTAGCTGTCCCTCTGAAAAATCTCTCCCCCTTCCAAAGAGCCACTTCTTGTAATAAAGAATTAAAAATGAGGAATCGCCCCTCCCCCATCTCACCACCACAGTTCAGCAAAGCTAACCGACATGCTGAAAAAATCTGATGCTGCATAGAGTGTTACGTAGCCACCATCCAAAGAATTAGGAGGTACACTTCCTTTCTTATTTTTCGGATCAAGCTTGGCCATTTTATTTGCAGCATTTCTTTTGTGATATAGAAAATAAATAGTTGTCCTATACCTGATATCTGCCCTTCTATACATTGAGTATCTTTCTAGAAAGAATTTGGTTATTAATATTCTTTTAGAGAGATCCTAGACAGCAGTGTAATATAAGCTTTGTTGAACAGATTTTTTTTGGCAGTTTTTTTTTCTTTTTAGGCAATTGGGGTTAAGTGACTTGCCCAAGGTCACACAACTAGTAAGTGTAAAGTGTTTGGTCTGAGGCCGGATTTGAACTTAGGTCCTCCTGATTTCAGGGTCAGTGCTCTATCCACTGCGCCACCTAACTGCCCCTGAACGGATTTTCTTCTGAGTTCTACTTCCTTCTATTTTCCGTAGTCACTCGCTTAGCCTTTATGTGCTTTCCCATTGCTTTTCTCCCAGTGCTCCAGTCAAATGCTTTCCTTTCGTCATCTATTTTCCCTACACACAGCTTCTCACCCTCTCCCAGAAAAAGTGATAAGGAGGGTAAGGCAAGGTTGATCTCCTTTATCAGAGGTCAGCCTCCTTGAGCACTGAACCCAGAGCTGGAGCCTATTAGTAGGGGTGGGTGCCTTGTGTCCCTGCTTACAGATGAGGAAACTGAGGCTCTGAAAGAGTAAATGTCTTGTCATACAGCTAGTGTCTGGAGACAGGCTTATAATCCACGCCTTCTGGCCTGCAGGGCCAGCACTCTACCCATTGTGCCAGATTCTTCTTTCTATACAAACTATTACTTTGGTTGTCCCAATTCTAGATCTCATACAGACCTGCTTTGTATGCTAATTTCTGAACTGCCCTCACTAGATTTTAAGATCAGGCAAAGCAGGGAACTAGGTCCTCCCTGATTTGCTGCTCTGCCCAAAACTTAGCCCACTAAATCCTTATGACCTGAATGAATGAGTCACACTTCCAAAAGCAAGACTCAGAAGACACCCAGCTGCATTCTTTGGGAGGCATTCTGTGGAAACCTCCCCTTGCTGGGGATTTCCCTGACCCTTTTCCCTAGGCCTGGTTTTCCAGAGGTCCATGCATGACTCCTGATGCTGAAGGAAAGGGTGTTTCCTTCTTCCATCCTGAATCTCTTTACCTGACTCAGCTGGCAACATGAACCCATGTTGTACTAACCAATGAAAACAAGCATGGTATTTTTCTTGGAATGGGTGGGGGCTTAATTACAGCTGCCTGGACTGTGGTGGCTCACAGGCCTTACCTCCTTCTTCTCCCCACCCCCCTTATTTTGTCCAACCCAGATGACTGGTTCACCTTTGCAGAAAGGAATTCAGGCTCTCATGGAGCGGTAGGCTTCAGAATAATGTTGTCTTTCTGGGTGATCCGAGCTCTAGTCTTATATTCTAAATGATTTGGGGAGCTGTCAATCAACACCTGGACATGGTTTTTTCATTTTCCTTTTCACTTCTTGACTTTGATCACTCAGCCAGCTGCGCTAATCTTCTTATAATCCGATATGTAAAAAGAGAAATACAACCCACTCAATTTGAGAGACTGAAAAGAAAGGTCCAACTTTTGCTCTCCTAATAGCCAAATAAGCTTTTAATGTCAAGTTCAGGAGAGATAACAACGTGAGGCAGGAGGAAGAATTTTGGATTTAAAAACAGAGGACCTAGGATTGAATCCCAGCTCTTCCATTTACTACTCATGTGGTCTTGGGTGAGTCATTTAACCTCTGGGCCTCAGTATCCTCATATGGAAAATGGGGGAGATGAACTAGTAGTCCCAAGACTGCTGGATTAAGAGTCAGACAACTTGGGTTTGAATCTCAGTTCTGCTACTCATTAATTGCCACTTGTGTGACCTTGGGCAATTTACTTCACCCGTGGCCTCAGTTTCCTCATCTGTAAAATGAAGGATTTGGACCAGCTGGTCTCTCATGTCCCCTTAATCTATAATCCAATGATTCTTGAGAAGGTCGGGAGAACCAACATGGCCCCAAACTGCTCTAATATTCATCACTGTAAGAGATGAGAGACAGAGACACAGAGACAGAGATACATAGAAACCAACATGGACAGACAGAGAGAAAATAGGTAATTAGATTAGTAAAAGGTCTCACGAGAATATTGTGTAGATATAAGGTTTCAAAGCTAGAAGAGATCAGTTGGTCCAATATGCTCATTTTGCAGGTAAGTAAACTGTGAAGAGAAAGGAAATGAGTAATCATGGGTTACTTAGTCATGAGATCCAGGACTCAGGTCTTGGGTCCTTTGAGTATACAACCACAGGCTTTTGAACTACCCCATACTAGCCCCTCCTCTGCTTTTGACGGATCATCAGTGATTTCAGACTAGACACATGATTTGATCTCCCAACGAAGGTAATGGGGATGAGACTTTGAGTATAAAAAGGATGTCCCAAGAAGACAAATATCTTCTCCAAAGCTCCAATCAAGAAAGGAGGCGTTAGCCCAGTCAGGACCAAAGCCAGACTCCCCAGTCATGTCTCCAAGCTTCCACGCTCACTCTTGTATTGTTGGTTCTATCTGCTTTCATATTGCTTCTCTCCTTATCCTCCAATCAAATGAAACTCCTAATTCCCTTCTCCCACCCACTTTCCTCGTACCTCGCCCCAGCCAGAATGAACTCCCCTTTCTTTACCAAAGGGCTCTGCAAACGGCACTTCAATTAAGAAAAACCTGATAAGGTGGCTACTGTGGGTACTATTTTCCATATTATATAGACAGATATTATGCAGCTAGGGCAACTAGGTGGTACAGGGGATAGAGTGCCAGGCCTGGAGTCAGGAAGACTCATCTTCCTGAGTTCAAATTCAGACTCAGACACTTACTAGCTGTGTGACTCTGGGCAAGTCACTTCACCCTGTTTACCTCAGTTTCCTCATCTGTAAAATGAGCTGGAGAAGGAAATGGCACATCATTCCAGTATCTTTGCCAAGAAAACCCCATATAGGGTCACAAAAACTTGGACACAACCAAAATGACTAAACAGTATCAGTTATACAGATAAGGCTGCTTTGATTTAGAGACATTAAGCGACTTGTGTAACATAGCTAGGAAGTGCCACAGGCAGGCTTTTGACCCAGATCTCCTGACTCCAAGCCCAGTCCTTATTCTATTACACCTCATTGTTTCTCTGAGCATTCTTTGGACTGTGTAATTCCCTTTATAGTCATTAGTACCTTAGTGGGAATGAGCTTATTAGCTACTTCCTTGTGACAGCTGACAGACCATGGCGCTGAGGACATTTTTTAACAGGGAGGTGGTAGAAGAGGTTAGTTCTGGAGCAAGAGGCATTTGCCTAGGAGAAGAGAAGCTGGGGAGGGATGTTACAGTGGGTGGCATAAGGGAGCCAAATTTATGCCTTAAACAGGGAGAGGGATACAGAAGGTGTGGATGCCAGTGGGGAACCATGGGCTAATGTCAAAATTTTGCTGCAGGTCAGCTTGGGCGAGAAATGCTAGATAGAGCATTGCCAATTCAATGAGGATCTGGGGCATGCCTGGACTACCTGAGATGGTGGCTAGGTGGCTAGTAGGGCAGCTAGGTGACACATTGGGTAGAGCTCTGGACCTGAGTTCAAATTTAGCCTCAGACACTTACCAGCTGTGTGACCCTGGGCAAGTCACTTAACCCTGTTTGCCTCATCTGTAAAATGGGGATAACAATAGCACCTACCTTACAAGGTCATTGTGAGGATCAAATGAGATAATAATTGGAAAGTGCTTTGCGCGGTGCCTGGCACATAGCGTATAAATGTTAGCTGTTATTATTACTATCAGTGACACTGGCTTCTTGCTAGTCTTGGACTGGACGTCCTATCTCTTAGAAATGGCTATCCCCAGTGACTGGAACGCTTTCACCCCTCACCTCCGTCACCTGACATCTCTAGCCTCTGGCTTTCTTCAAGCCTCAGCTCAGACATCTGCTTCTGCAGAAGGTCTTTCTTGGTCCCACCCTCCCCTTACTGCCCCCTGGTAAGGCTACTGTCCTTCTATTTTGTATCTATTACACCTTCCACGTTGTCTTCTCCATTAGAATGTGAGCTCCTTGAGGGCAGACTGTTTGCTGTCCTTCTTTATTCCTAGCTCTTATACATGCCCAGTTCCTGAGAGAAACTAAGAGTTTAGTAAGTGCTTGTGATTGATTGATAATCCCAAAGTTTCCCGCAGGGACTGAGTATATGTCTATGTAAATAGAAATGAAGAAGTCTTTATTAAACAACTGCTGTTTGCCAGTTGTTCTGCTTGGGGCTGGTGATACAAAGAAAAAAATGAAACCCTCCCTTACATTCTATAAGATATATAAAGTAAAGACCATGACCCACCCTTCACTTGAGTTCATCCTCCTGTATCTCCCTACTGGTCTTTCCCTAAGGTTTGGCCAGTCGTTGGAATCTGGGTAGGGTATGAGAAGAGAATTTAATGTTTTAGAATATAACCTTTCCTGGGGCAGAGACCATGTACTTTCCCACAATGTTAAATGAATGGGAAGGGGAGTAAGGGTAAGTAAAAGTGCTGGCCTTGGAGGCAGAAAACCTGTATTCCAGTCCTGGCTGTGCTGGGAGAAAAGTCCTATACAAATGGTAAAGCACTCTAGGTATGGGGGAAATGATTGTTATTAGAAGATAAATGACTAATGAGTACTTTTTGACAATTATGAATATTGATATATAGCTGAACAGTTTGCATCTATTTACTTCTAAATTCTAGAATGTATTATTAAAGAAATGGTCATTAGGTGCCTATAAATAGGAACAGTGATCCTAAAGCATCAGCATGGATCTATGGAGAGCAGGTCACGGGTGGCTCAAAGTCAGCGTGGAAGGTTTCTGGTATTACATCCCTGGGATCAATGGTTGGCTTTGTAATAGTGAACATTTTCATCAATAATTTAGATAATCAAATTTACAATCCCACAAAGCGTGGGAGGATTGCTAACACATTGAGATCATGACAAGCTATAATACTGGGGCCTGATTTAAAAAGATAGAATTTGATAGGCATAAGTATGTTTTACGTGGGATCAGAAAATCATCTTCACAAGTATAAGATGTAAAAAGCGTAATCCGATAGACAGAAGTTAACCTGGAAAAGACCTGGAGGTTTTTCATGAACCATAAGCTCAAAATGAGCCAACAGTGTGATGTGACATCTAACATAGTTGATGGAGTCTTGGGTTTATTAAAAAAAAAATCACAGAATTTTAGAATTATAAGGGATTTCAGAGGTCATGTTGTCCAATCTGTATTTATGTTTTGTTTTTGTTTTTTTACTTTTTGGTGAGGCAATCGGTGTTAAGTGACTTGCCCAGGGTCACACAGCTAGTTAGTGTCAAGGGTCTGAGGTCACATTTGAATTCAGGTCCTCCTGACTCCAAGGCCAAAGCTCTATCCACTGTGCCACCTACCTGTCCCTGTCCAATCTGTGTTTAAAAAGAATCCCTATTACAATTCACTTCAAGGTCATGTAATCTTGGTTTGATGACCTCAAGTGAAAGAGGACCCATCTCTTGAGGGCCTACTCCACTTTGGAATAGTTCTTTTTTGTTCATAGTATTTTTTCCAAATACATGTAAAGACACTTTTTAGCATTCATTTTTACAAGATTTTGAGTTCCAAATTACTCTCCCTCCTCCCTTCCTAAAATGGTAAGCAATTTGATATAGGTTATATATGTGCAATCATGTAAAACATATTTCCATATTAGTCACAGTTGTGAAAGAAGAAACAGACCAAAAGGAAAAAAAACACACAAAAAAGTAAAGTAAGTGAAAATAGTATGCTTTAATCTGCATTTAGAAGCCATCAGTTCTTTATCTGGATGTGCATAGCATTTTCTATCACGAATCCTTTGTAATTATTTTAGATCATTGTATTGCTGATAAGAGCTAAGTCATTCATAGTTAATCATCACACAATGGTATCGTTACTGTGTATGCTGTTTTCCTGGTTCTGCTCATTTCACTTTGCATCAGTTCATACAAATCTGCCTGCTCATCATTTCTTATTGCACAATAGTATGGAATAGTTCTAAAACTTAGGAAGGTTAACTTGACATCAAGGATATTTTGGCTTCTTGCAGTCCATTTGTACCCCCATTACTCCTAATTCTGTTCTCTTGCATCAAGCAGAATGTCGAATCCCTCCTTCACATGACAACCCTTCAAATACTTGAAGGGTGTTCAGGCCTATGGAGGTTAGGTCTTACTGTAGTAGGCCCTGGTCAGACCACAGCTGGAGAACTGTGGTCTGGGAAAGACATTTCTAAGCTGAAGTGTTTCCAGAGGAAGGCAACCAAAATAGGAATGCTGAAGAGGCCCTAATTCTTGTCGTGTGGAGATAGGTTGAAGGAAATGGGGATATTTAGTCCTGAGTGGAAAAGATTTGGGGGGGCAGGGGACAGGATAGCTATCTTTAAGTAGGTGAGGAAAGAGGGATCAGCCATGATCTACTTGGCCCCAGAGGGCAGAACTGGGAACAGTCAGTGGAAATTGCAAAGAGGCAGATTGAGACCCGATGTAAGGAAGAACTCCTTAACAATTCACACAACCCCAAAGTGGAATGGTCTGTCTCTGGAGGTTGTGGCCTCCTCCTCATTGAAGGTCCTTAAGAAAAGTCTGGATCATGACTTGTTGGGTCTATCTCTCACAGAAGGCTTTCTTGTTCAAGGACAGGTCAGAGCCTAGGGATGGTGAATCTGCAGCCTTGAGGCCCTCTAGGTCCTCAGGTGGGGCCCTTTAACTGAATCCAAACTTCACAGAACAAATCCCCACCCCTGCGTTAGCCCAAATGGCCTTTACAATTCCTTATGGATTTGAGAGGCAGGGGGTGGGGTGGGGGGGGTGGGAGGGTGGGGTTGCAACTCTCTGCCATTCTCTGATCATTCTTTTTAAAGCCTTTGCTTCCACATTAGATTTCCTTCTCTTCTTTGAAGACTCCATCCAGTAGCCATCTCTTATGGGAAGTCTTCAGCTGAATGTTTCCCAGATGAAAGGCTTCTTTTCCCCTTTGGATTTTCCCAGAGCTTTGGTCTGGATCTCTTCTTTACAGAATTATATTTTATCTCCTGTTTATCTGTGTATGAGTCACAACATCCTCAGTAAATGAAGTTTCTTGAGGAGGGGTACTGGGTTAATTTTAATTTTTGTATTTTTTGCCTAACATTAGTCCTTCCATACATTAGGGACTTTAGATACATCTGCTTACTTTGTTACTGAGTTACAGAATTGATGAATTTCAAAGTCGGGAGACATCTCCAGGGCTACGGAGTCCAGCTCATACCTGAATGAGGAACCTAACAAGAGTTGAGATCTTTAGGCAAAGCCTGGATGACTAGTGAGCAGGAACTCAGTGAGCAGTTAAGCCCGAGTGATTCCAATTGTAATTAGCAGAGCCCAGTGTTTAGCACACAGTAGGCACACTTGAAAAGTTATTATGGTTTTCTTGATCGTTTTACATCAGGGGTTCCTAATTGGTCAGTTGGAATAATTAAGTCAATAAACAGTCATTTAAGCTTCTCAGCCTGGCATTTAAGGTCCACCCCAAGATGCCACCTTTCCAGGCTTTTCTTTTATTGCTCTCATACTTCTCTCTGTGCTCCAGGCAGGAGTAAGTTTTTGCACCTAAGAACCCATCCTGAGCTTTCCCACCTCTGTTCATGCTACTTTCTATGACTAACGTTCCCTTGATCCTGCTCTTCTACATCAGAGGTATTAAACACTTGTCCCAGGGTCTGCATATTCTTGTGTCTAAAGATGAGTGTAGATGGTGACGGCAGCCATGAAATTAAAAGATGCTTGGCTTCTAGGAAGGAAAGCTCTGACAAATGTGGAAAGCGTACTTAAAAGCAGACGCGTCCCCCTACTGACAAAGGTCTGTATACACAGATGGACACAGATTCTCCTGATTGTTGGCCCAAACCAGATGAAAATGTAGTTCTTATCTGATTTGAATGTTGATAAATTAATTTTAAAAAGAAATATACAAATGTGTGATTTTTAAAGTCAATATGCAGTCTGCAGGGATCCTGACGTATAGTTTGTTGGTCCTAATTTTTATGTGAATGTGACACCATGGCTTTCTAGCCCCAGCTCAAATATCACCACTTTCAGGAAGCTCTCCTTGATCCCCTGCTCAGTAATGACCTTTCCCCTCAGATTTTACATAGCACTTTGTTCAAACTTCTTTAATGCATTTATCTTATATCATTGCCAAGAGATCACTATCAGGAAAGATAGAGAAGGAAACTGCATTATGCTTCAAGGCATCATAGATAATGAAACAACATCAATATTAAAGATACATATGCTGAATGGCATAGCATTAAGTGCGAAAAGAAAAAGCTAACAAGTAATAGCAAGCACTTACTAAGTACCCATTATATGGCACTGTGCTAGGCACTGGGGATGCAAAAATAAAGGTGATATAGTTTCTCCGTCAAAGAGTGGCATTTTATAGGAGAATATATATATTTTATATATTTATATAATCTCTTTCTCTGTCTTTCTGTCTCTGTCTCTGCCTCAGTGTGTGTGTGTGTGTGTGTATATATATATATATATATATATGTATGTATGTATGTATGTATGTATACATAATTGTATTTATAAAATGTCTATGTTGTTGATGTTTAGCTGTTCAGTCATGTCCAACTCTGTGACCTGGAGGACCATAGTGCACCAGGCCCTTCTGTCCTCCACTATATCTTGAACTCTGTCAAAGCTTATGTTTGTTGTTACCATGATATTTTCTATTCATCTCATCCTTTGCTGTCTGCTTTTCCTTCTGTCTTCATTCTTTCTCAGCATAAGAGTCTTTTCCTATGAGTCTTGTCTTCTCATTATATGGCCAGAGCTTCAGCTTCAGGATTTGACCTTCCAGTGAATATCCTGAATTGATTTCTTTAAGTTTTGACTGATCTCATCTCTTCCCTATCCCAGGGATTCTCAAAAGACTTCTCCAGTGCCAGAAATCAAAAGTGTCAATTATGTAGTGCTCAGCTTTCCTTCTAGTCCAACTCTCACAGCCATACACTGCTACTGGAAAAACCATAGCTTTGACTATACAGACCTTTGTCGGCAAGGTGACATGTCTGCTTTTAAGTACATTGTCCAGATTTGCCAGAGCTTTCCTCCCCAGGAACAAGTGTCTTTCAATTTCACAGCTGCCGTTGCCATCTAGACAGTTTCCATTTCTTCTCACTCCATTTGCTAGGAAGTGATGGGACCAGATGCCATGATCTTATTTTTTCTTAAATGTTAATCTTCAAGCTAGCTTTTCCACTCCCCCTCCTTTTTTTTTCACTCTCATCTAGAGTCTTCCTAATTCTTCACTTTCTGCTATCAGAGTGGTATCATATGCATATCTGAGATTGTTGATTTTCTCCTAGCCACCTTAATTCTGGCTTTTGATTCAGCTAGTCTAGCATTTTGCATGATGTACTCTGCATATAAGTTAAATAAATAAAGTGACAATATACAGCCTTGTCGTACTCTTTTCCCAATCTTGAACCAATCAGTTGTTCCATGTTTGGTTCTCACTGTTGCTTCTTGGCCCACATACAAGTTGCTCAGAAGACAAGTAAGATACTCTGTTTTGATGACTTGCTACATTTTGTTGTCAGTCAAAGGCTTTAGTGTAATCAGTGAAGCAGAGATAGATGGTAGTTGTTGGAACGCCCTTGCTTTCTCCATAATCCAGCGAACATTGGCAATTTGGTCTTTAGTTCTTCTGCCTCTTCAAAAATTAGCCTTCTCTTCCAGTAATTCTCAGTTCACATATTGTTGAAGCTTATTTTGCAGAATCTTAAGCATAACCTTGCTGGCATGGGAACGAGTGTGATAGTTAGAACATTCTTTGGCATTGCCCTTTTTTATGATTAGGACATAGACTGCTCTTTTCCTATCCAGTGGTCACTATTAAGTTTTCAAAATTTGCAGCATATGAAGTACAAAAGTTTACCAGCATCATCTTTTAAGATTTTGAATAGTTCAGTTGAAATTCTGTCACTTCCACTAGCCTTACTGTTAGCAATACTTCCTAAGGCCCACTCGACTTCACTTTCCATGATGTACGGCTGTAAGTTAGCAACCACTTCATCGTGGTTATCAGTGATGCAGATGTGGGTATGTTCAAAATAAATACAAGCTAATTTTGGGGAAAAACATTAGTATCAAAGGGAAGGGAGAGATCAGGAAAGACTTAATGTAGGAGGTAGTGCTTGAGCTAAGTCTTTAAAAATTCTAAGAGGTGGAGATAAGGAAAGAATGTGTTCCAGTCATGAGGAATAGCCAGAGTACATGCACAGATACTGAAGATGGAGTGACATGTATGAAGACTGATATTGCCAGATAATAATTGCGAGTGACTTTAATGTGCCTCTTTCAGACTCTGACAAATCTAGCAGAAAGCTTAAAAGTATGGAAATTATATATCTGTCTGAACATATCATTACATTTCTATCTGGAAAACCTAGATATAATACAGTTTTGGTAATTATTGCATGGGAATCTTAAGGCACATATTTATTTTTTGGAATCACATTACCTTTATAAAAATTGATTAGGTGCTAGGTCATAAAAACCTTATCAATTAATGTAGAAATATTAAACACATCATTGTAGACTATAATTCAATAAAAATGATAAACAATAAAGGAATGGTGAACAAAAGATACAGCCCTAAATGTAGACTAAATGATGATATTCTAATTACATGAGTGAAAAAACAAATAATAGAAACAATAAATAATTATACAATGTTAAAGAATCTGAGAGGAATCGTGGATAAAAAACCATCCTTGGAGTCAGGATGACCTAGTTTCACATTCTGCCTTTGATGTATACTGACTGTGCGATCCTGGGTCTAATGAGTTTAATCTTTCAGTGCTCCAGGCAATCCTCTATAGTTTCAAGTTGAAGAGATAGTACAGTTTCTTCACTGGGAGTCACATCAATGAAATCATATGACCTTACCGCCCCCCCCAAAAAAAAAAGTCTGATGCGCTTAGCTTGTATTATAGCTCTCTGTGTTTGAGTCAATCCCTCTACTAGATTAAAAACTCCTTAAGGTCAGGGATCCAGCATATCCTCACTTCCTATCTCCCCTGGTGCCTTGACCAGTGCTCTGCACATAGTAGGTACTTAATAAGCATTTGCTGAACCACCTATCCTGTGGTTCTTGATTCTCTTGATCCTGGAGCTACAACTTCCAGTCATGCTTCCCCAACCGGAGGTGGAGAGGGGTGTGTGTTGTGTGATCGTAAGGCACGGAGCTTGAAATGCTGGATGCTGCGGTCTACCCTGCCCCACTTTCATGGCTCACTAGTAAGACTTTGCTATGTCAACCACTCTCTCTCTCTTCTACTCCTACATTATATAAGAGGTAGAAACTCCTTACTACTAAAAACCTGGGGATCTATACACATATACACATATATAAATATAGATATACAGTATACACACGTGTATTATGTCCACATGTATGTGTATATATGCATATCTATGTATATATACACATAATATATTGATCTTAATCTACTATAAATCATGGGAAGATTATCTGTTGCAATGAAACAAACATTAACTCTCAAATGTCAAATTTAAGCTCTGGCTTTTCCACTTACTACCTATATAACCTTGGACAGGTTATTTTACCTCTTTAAAATTGTTTTCTTTTTCTCTGTAAAGTTTTTTTTCTTTGGAGAAAGAAATGTAGGCCCCTTCTGGTCTAGGTTTTTTGTTTCTAGGGGCAGCCCAGAGTCATGGGTATTTGGAATTAGAGAGCCTGGGTTCTAATTCTGGCTCTGCCATGTATTACCTCTATGACTTTGGGCAAGTTACTTAATCTCTCTGGTCATCAGCTTTCCTACTTGTAATATGAGGAGGACTGGTCTAAGTGGCCTCTGAAATTCTTGCCAGTTCTGGGTTTGTGAACCTCTCTGGGTCTCAGTTTCTTCATCTGTAAAATGAGAGTTTGCCTCGATGTCATCTGATGTTCTTTCTAAGTCTTTGCCCCTGTGCTTTAAGTCAGTGGGTGAGCTGAGACCTTTAACACTTAGACTCTGACTACATTGCTCCTTATTCATACATTTTTGCTGCTGATTTTAATAAACGATAGTGCCCAGTTAAGCATGAGCCTGAACTGAGTGTGACAGGAATGATTTAGGAAGAGAGAAGGAATTGTTCACCCACAATGAGTTAACAATAATCATGACCACCTGGCTTCATGAAGGAAGGACCTGAGCTGAGGGAGAGGCCCGAGTTTCTGGCCCAGCAAAAACAATGGCCATTGAAATCCCCAGCCTTATCTCTCACTGCCATACAATTCAGTGAAAATGGCACTGACCCATAAAATGGGAGGGCTTAGGATATTTCCATCATCCCTCCTTGGTTCCAGCTTCTCTTAACAAGGAAAGCCCTCAGTCTTATAGGTAAACAAGCCTACCCAAGAGCCCTCAATTATACCTGCAGGGGTTCCCAGAAAAGGGCTGGGGGTGCTATTTTAGTTTGGCCTGGCTCTGGTCCAGTCTCAGGAAATCAGAAATGGGGTTACCCTGGAGGTTTGTAGCTGGGGTGGGGGAGGGACTCGGAAGCCATCTTTCTCCTTGTGCGCAGTTAAGGAAATTGATGCCCAAAGATACTAAATATCTGGATCTGGATCTAGAAGGGTCCTAGGAGCCGATCTAGTCCAACCCCCTTTTTTTACAGATGAGGAAACTGAGGTACCAGGAAGTTAGGTGACTTGTTCAAAGTCACATAATTAGGTGTGAACCCTCAGAGGGGGAATTTGAATCCCAGTCCTTGGAACCATACACTACACTTGTCTATACTCTATCCCATTGTCTCAGAACTAGACCCTTGAGTTTGCTCTAAAATGGATCTGATCCACAGAATCTCATAGCTAAAGAGGATCACAAATCTCGAGCTGGAAGGTGCCAAAAGGTCATTGCATCCAACTCCATCATGTTGCAGATGAAGAAACCAAGTCAGGGAGAGACTTTGAAGTGACTTGCCCAGCATCATACAGGTAGTGAGCCTCTGAGATAGGGTCTGAACCCAGGTCCTTCTGACTCCAAGTCCAGTACTCTATGTACTACAATCGTGCAATTAGAAGAGACCTCAAGGGTCATGCAGTACAGATTCTCACATGAGAATCCCCTTTATAATATCCCTGAAAAATGGTCACTTAGCCTCTGCACATAGCTGTCCAGTGAGGTAGTGAGTACCCAGTATTTCTGGGCATTCCAGCTGTGTCCTCCAGAGAAGGGGACCCCACCATCTCCCAGCTAGTCCATTCTACATTTGGACAGCTCTGATTATTAGGAAATTTTTCCTGACGTCAAATGTCATGTTGCCTCCGTGGGAGTTCCACCCATTGGTCGTGGTTTTCCTGGGTCCAAGAGAATGCATCAAATCTTTCCTCCGTGACAGTCCTCTGAATACTGGAAGACAACTTCCCTGGCACCTCTGAGCTCCCTTCTCCACACTTAACACCCTTAGTTCCTTCTGTTGTTTTTCATACATCTGTCCTTGGATCTAGCCTCAAGGTGGTCCCTCACCTCAGGGCCAAAATGAGAAAGCTATCTGCTCTGTGATAACATTAATGACGACCATTGCCTTAAATCTTAAGGGTTTACAAAATACCCTCTTCCCAAAACTAGGGGAAGCAGGGCAGCATTTTTATAGAGGGAATGACCCTGACACTGACCAAATGATCCTCCCCAGTCAATGTAATCAAAGAAAATCAAAGATAACAGAAGTAAGGGAGTGTTAATATGCTAATGAAGCACTCAGACTTTTTAACACTTTCTATGTATCTCCTTTAAATTAAGATAGGGTGGGAGAAGGGGAAAGATTCAAGTGGGCAGAGACTAGCTACTTCCCATATACAGGAATTATTTACCCATTTACCAGAAGAGGAAACTGAGACTCAGAGAGTAGAAGTGTTTTATCCATAACCACACAAGTAATAAGCATCGGAAAGAGGGTTCAACCCCAGGTGGCTTGTTTTACTCTAACTCCTACTCTAGCCTATATCTATCTACCTCCAAGCTGTTCAATCATTTTTCAGTCTATATATTACTCTCTGTGACCCCATCTAGAGTCTTCTTGGCAAAGAGATGTGAAGTAGTTTGCCATTTCCTTCTCCAGCTCATTTTTTACAGATGAGGAAACTGATGCAAACAGTGGTAAGTGACTCACCCAAGGTCGTACAGTTAGTGTCTGAGGCCACATTTGAACTCAAAATTAGTCTTCTGACTTCAGGCCCAGCACTCTATCCACTGTGCCACCTAGCGGCCAACTCCAAGTTGACGCACTTGTTATGATACCATTCTTTCTGACTTCTTGTTTTTCGCTTGTTTTTGTGAAAAGACTTGATTTTTCCTTAGGAGTAGGGTAGTCTACCAGTATCTCTCTTCAATACTGTAAATGTTTACATTCTTACATCTGTCTTACTTCCCTACCTAAAGAAATAATCTGATTTTTTTAGACTTCCAAGGAACTTTTCTTGGGCCTCCTTGGAGTACAGGATCAGTGAGACAGTCAACAAATATCTTATTAATCACTTGACTATTTAGCCAGGCCCTGTGCTAAGTCCTCAGCATGCAAAGAAAGGCCAAAACAGTCCCTGCCCTCTGGGAGCTCCCATTCTAATGGATCATATAGTTAGATCTGGAAGGGGCATTGGAGTTCATCTTACCAAACCCCTCACTTTTTTTAGATGAAGAAGACAAGGCCTAGAAAGGTTAAGTGACTTGCCTAGGGTCACCCAGACTGTAAGTGCCAGAGCTGTCGTTGAAATTTGGCTCCCAAGAGTCCCAGTGTGGCCCTACTTTCGTTCTGTTTTCCTCTGCTAAGAGCCCAGAGTGTTTGGGGATCTCATCACAGAAAAGACCTCAGTGATTAGGAGAAAAAGAACTTACAGGGTCTGTCTGCATGGAGTGTTCAACATTTTAACATGCCAAGGTGCTAAAACTCCTCGAAGCAGAGAAATTAGTGTAGGCCAGAGGAGCTAGCTAGCAAGTAGAGAAAATGGAGCCTGGGCCTGGAAGAGTGGATTATACAAAGAGTATTTGGATTGGTGGTGAAGAGGAGTATAAATAAAAATGGGCAAAGGCATGGAGGGAGGAAGGAGCCTGGTTTGTGGGATGGGGGTGGGAGATGGAGGATGTTGAGAAGCCTGCTATGTAGATGGAGCAAAGGATAGATGCTGAGGAGAATGGAGGCTAAATTGGTTACATGATGAAGGTAAGACAATGGAGCACTGAAAAATCAACCAACATGTCCACACATCCCACAGACTGCCCTGGGTTCACATCCTGTCTCTTCCATTTACCAGCTGTGTGACCTCAAGCAAGGCACTTTTGATCACTCTGGGACTCTCTGGGCCTCAGATGACTCAATCAGACCCAATGATACAGACTAAGGTAACTTCAGTCTATAGATAACCAGCCTAGGAAAGGATGGTGGATACTGCTGCCAATTTGGGACTTTATGGGTCGTGGAAGCAATGATGGATGAGGGTCTGACCTCTCTAAAAGTGCATGTACTTATAGAATTTTATTTTATTTATTTATACACACACATACAAGCAAATGTGTTTGTGTGTGTGTGTGTGTGTGTGTGTATATGTAAGTATGTATATATGTATGTATACACATACATATAATTTTTAGAGTGGGAAGTATGACCTTAGCTCAACTAGCAGAATTCTCGTTTTTATAAATGAGGACATTGGAGCCCAGAAAGGTAAAAATCGCTTATCCAAAGTCAAACAGTAAACTAGTAACTAATAGAATCAAGATTGGGCAGCTAGATGTCCCAGTGGATAGAGTGCCTAGAGTCAGGAACGCCTGAGTTCAAATTCAGCCTTAGACACTTACTATCTGTGTGACCCTGGACAAATCACAACCGTCTACCTCAGTTTCCTCATCTGTAAAATGAGCTAGAGAAGAAAACGGCAAACCCCTCCAGTATCTTTGCCAAGAAAACTCCAGTGGGGTCACAGAGAGTTGGACATAAATAAAATGACTGAACAATAGTGAGAATCGAGATTTAATCCCAAGTTTCCTTGTGCCTAGTCTAGTATTCTTTCTACTATCCCCCGTTGCTTCCCTTTGTCTGGGGCACACTGTTATGTTTCTCTGCCTGTAGTGAGCAATGGGAACTTGCAAACCTTTCCCTTCAATTCAACAACTATATCTGGCAGCTTCCACTGTTATGTGAGGCTTTGAGACTTGCAAGGCGCATCATGTACATTATGATAGGCAGCTAGGTGGTTCAGTGGTTAGAGCACTGGGCCTAGATTCAGAATGATGTGAATTCAATCCTGTCTCAGCTATTTATTAGCTGTAAGACCTTGGACAAGTCACTTAACCTCTGCCTTAGCTGATGTATGGTTTATGGGTATAGTTCTCTCCAGACACCCCTCTCAGAGAGGAGAATGAAGGAGAGATCACCATGGAACCATGGGGTGGTCTTGGATCCTGCCTGCCATGTCTCCTACTCTGCCAACGGTGAGATATCCTTGCCTTCCTCCTACTTTCTCCAAAGGTGGAAATCGTAGTCTCCCTCAGATGCAGCACATCAAATCTCAGTCCAGGTCACAAATGGGTTGGTTCCATCTATATTACATGGTACCACCCACACACATATTTTATTTATTTAGTCATTTATTTATCTGTTTGTTTGTCTGCTCATTTATTCATTCATTCATTCATTCATTCATTCATTCATTTATTTATTTATTTGTTTGTTTGTTTATTTATTCATTGATTGATTTATTTTTGTGAGGCAATTGGGGTTAAGTGACTTGCCCAGAGTCACACAGCTAGTGAGTGTTATGTGTCTGAGGCTGGATTTCACACACATATTTTATTACATAAGGACCAAATAGGTACCAAGTATGGTGACTCTACTGCCTGGCCTCGAACGAGGCAATTGAGAAATGGTTATTGTTTGAGTTGTAGATATTTTGTATTTATTTTATACACATTGTATATAATATACAACATATAATATAGATTTTATATATATAATCTGTATATCATTTATATACATTGTATACAACAAAATACATTGTTTCTCTCCCCCATAAGCTCCCTGTGCTCCAGGCCTGATCATTTATTGACTTCCTATTCCTGCTGCTTTGCACAGAGCCCGGTGTAGGAAGCCTGTTGAATGCTCTGGAGGCGGAGCACCTGGTTTTACACCCATCTCTGTGTGACCTTAACCAAATCACTTAACTTTCCTAGTCCTCAGTTTCTTCATTTGTAGAATGTAAGGGTGGGTTCTGTGGCCTTTGAGGACTCTTGCCATCCTAGATCTAGGATCCTATGCGGCAGACCCATCCGATGATCTTGAAGGACAAGGACGAAAGGGGGTGGATGGGATGGGTGGTAATCTATCCAAGGAAAGGGCCTACCTACCTCGATGAGTTCCCAGCCTTGATGCTGAGGAGGCAAGTGCAAGGATACATTTTTGAGGTGAGTGGAGTGCTTAGATTTGGCACTAAGGAATGGCCTGGTCCTAGATTCAAGCCCTGGGGCTGACAGCAAACTAGTGACTAAGCTGCAAAGAAGTATTCAAGCTTGTTTTCCCCCCATTCACTAGGGCTTCAGGAAGTTCTGGTGCAAAGGGGACCCCACCTGGCAGAGATGAGGTAGTGCAGCTTCACTGCCATATCAATCAGCCCTCTGCATGGAGGATGGAGGATGGAGGATGGAGGGTGGAGGGGCCAACTTCCTCACCCTTTGTGATTTCCCATTAGACATCGGCTGCCCCTCTGGACACAGACTAGCAGGGAGCTGGCTCAGGTGGATTTGGGTTCTGGCAGCATCCCAGATCGCAGGCAGGAAGGCACTTGAACCTGTGAGGTATGAAGCCAAGTATATACCTAGATTCAGGGGCTGGCCTGGGAGTTAGAGCCAGGTTCAAATCCCACATCTGACACTTACTAACTATATGAAAATGGGAGAATTGCTTAATCTTTCTGTGCCTCAGTTTCCTCATCTATAAAATGAAAGCTTTTCAGTGGCTGGTCACCAAAGTATCTTCTGGTTCTTAACAATTATGCTATGAAACACTCTGACCTAGCCAAGGTATTTGCTATGCTGGAAAGCCTTAGTCCCTGTTGCTTTTTTCAGTTGGCCCTGGACAGCTGGTGACTAGTGAGATGCTTCTCACAGCCAATGAATATTTGGAGAGGTGGTATGGTCTAATGGACAGAGTGCTGGACTCACAGTAAGGAAGATGAAGCTTGGAATTGTTTATAGCATATTTTTTTTAGTTTCTTATTTTTATTTTTCAAGCTGTAAGTTTTTAAAATTAATCTTTTCTCCTACTACTGTCTCCACATCGAGCAAATTACAATAAACAAAACCCCCAAACAAATCTTTCAATACATAGCTACATAATTCAGTAAAACAAACTCCCACGTTAGTCACGTCTGAAAATGTATGTCCTTTTCTGGATTTGAAATGCATCCCCTCTTTGTCAGGACGCCCTTGGGGTGCTTCATCTTCATTCTTTCATGCTTGTTTACCATTTTGTTGATCAGATTTTTAGTCTCTCAAGGTTATTTTTCCCTATAATGTTCTTATTGTCTAAATTGTTCTCCTAGTGCCGCTAATTTGCTCTTCATCAGTTCATAAAATTCATTCCAGTTTCCTCTGAAATTGCCCATTTTGTCATTTCTTATGGCACCATAATATTCCATTACATTCAAATACCATATTTTATTTAGCCTTCCCGCAAGAGGAGGATACCCACTTCTCCAATTTCCAATGTCTGGCTATAGCAAAAAAGCGTTGCATATAAATAATGTTATACGTATGGATCCTTTTTTTCTTTCTTTGATTGGGGAGAGGGCATGCAGATCTAGTAGTGACAGGGTAGGTTCAAAGGGTATATACAGTTTGGTAACTTTCTGGGTATAGTTCCAAGTCCAGAATGGCTGGTCCCATTCACAGCTACACCAACAATGTTAGAAGATACATTTTCCTATAGCCCCTCCAACATTTGTCATTCTCCTCTTTTACCACCTTTGCCATAATGGGTGTGAGGTGGAATCTCAACAATGCCTTAATTTGCATTTCTCTAATTACAAATCATTTAGATGATTTTTTATATGATTGTTGACAGCTTAGATTTCTTCCTTTGAAAGTTGTTTGTTTATATATATCTATATCTCTCTGTCATGACCATTTAATTATTGCAGAATGCTTAATTGGGATCTTACCTCTGACACTTGGTTATGTGTCCAGGCAAGGCCTTTAAGCCTTCGGGGCCTCAATTTCATCTCGTTTTGTTCTGACAATCTATGTTTTTTCTCTGAGCTTGGACACTCTATATTCTGTGAAATGAGGGTTGGACTATGTGACCTCTAAGTTTCCTCTTAGCTCCAAATCTATGATGGATTGAAAATCAGCCCTGGGGGCCCCAGCCCAGGCCAATCCTATGTGCTTCAGTTTCAGTAACATTGACAAGTTCCTTAAAGGGACAGCAGCAAAAACTTACAACCAAAGAGGAAAATGGAGGCTAATGGCCTCTGAGGGATAGCTTTCACCTACAGAAGGGAAATACTTGTAAGATATTCCCACTGCTAGCCAGTTTCCTTCAGAAATACAATAAAGGCAGACCTTCCCAGTATCAACAGACCTTCATGAGTCCAGCTCTAGACATAACTATAGGTTTACTAAATGGCAAAGAAGACCTCAAAGTGGCCACTGGGTGGCACCCTAACCCAGGCAAATGATTTGCCTGGGTGGGGAGGAGAATTTTTTGTTTGTTTTTCGGTAGTGTTGCGAACATTCCAAAACCGAGTTTAGCAATGAGATTTCTTCCACCAGAAGTGTTTCTCCTCTCTGTCGCATACCTTCCCCCTTCTTGTTCCCTGCAGCAACCAGCCAAACATTACAGGGGGTTCTTGCTTTGAGCAATCTAAGCTTTTATTCCTTCAAAGTTGTCCAAAGATGGAATTGTTTTACACTGAATCACCTGGTCTCACTAGTTCTCCAAGGCATGTGGGGACTAATTATTTCACTAATCATTTCTGATTGATTTTCTGAGGTCACTGGGTGTCCTGGCCCCAGCACTCTGCTCCTGGAGGCATAGGAGCTTGGAAGAAGGACTTGAAGTCTAAAAAACAAGACTTCCAATTCTGATCAGATATCTCTTAGCTGCTGCTTAACTTCTCCCAGTCTCAGTTTACTCACTTGTAAAATGGGAATACTAAAACCTATAGCTCTTGTCTCACTAGGTTGTCATGAGAATAATACATGTAAGGTACTTTACAAAATAAAAATGTCTAAATATATATGTGGATATACATATATCTATATATACATGTGTATATATACTATATATGACATATATATGTCACTTATCTTTATATTTTGGCCAGATCAGTGATTTTATTAATTGTGGGAGCTAAAGCTGCTTAGACAGTTTATAGTCTTACAGAGTTGCCAGGGGAAGTGAAAGGTTAAGTGAACATTTTAAAAAATTAAATTAGTTTTTAAAAATGGATGGAAATCTACCTTCTCTCTCCCTTAGTCTGTGAGGTTAAGGCACTTTGCAGGATAACACAGCCAGCACGTGCCAAAGGGTTGAACCTGTTGTCTTTCCTGTTCTTTGTCTCCTGCTGTCTCTTGTAGCCACACAAACATCAAATATACAGAGAAAGAGAAACCAAAAATGATTGTAAATGACTAAATGACTCCATTTGCAGGTTTTGTTGTGAAAGGGTTGGTTTTTTGTTTTTGCATTTTGTTGCCCCCCCCCAAACAGTCGCTTCCCAGAATCACAGAATTTGAGAACTGAAAGGCACCTCCTAGGCCATGTAGTTCAACCTAACAACAAAGGAATCTTTAGCACACTCACCAAGTGGTCATCCAGTTTCTGCTTGAAGGTTTTCAATTAGGGGGAGTCCCCAGCCTCAAGGCAGCCCCTTTTCCATTGGGGCTTAGCTATTTCTTCTAGTGAGAAAGTTGTGCTGATGGCCTGAATCGACCTCTCTGCACCTTCCTCCAGATACTCTGGTTCTTCTCTTTTGGGCCCAATGGAACAAGCCTAAGCCTTCCTCTAATGGATGACCTTCAGTCACCTGAGGACAGAGATTATGGTCCCCCCTACATCTAATCTTCTCCATACTAAACATCCTCGGTTCCTTTGGAAGATCCCCATCCAACAAGGACTTTCCCATCCTGGTTGCCCAGACTCGGTAGAATCTCTCCAATTTATCAATGGCCTTCTTAAGTTATAGTTCTTAGAATGGACCACGATACTCCAGCTGAGTTCTGTCTATGGTATAAACAGAATAAATATAATCTTTCCTTAACACGACTGATGGTTTTTCAAAACAAAGCCCCTGTCCTCAAGGAGCTCACATCCGAATGGGGGAGAAGACAGGAAAACACCTAGCTCCTTGCAACATGCATTCAGTGTAAATGGAAGGTGATCTGAGAAGGAAGTACTGGCACTGGGGGTGGGAGTAGAGGGACTGGGAAAGGTCTCCTGCCAAAGGTGGGATCGGAGCTGAGTCTGAAGGGATAGGTTTCCCCTCCCTGGAGGACAGATCTAGATGACCACTTATGTTATAGTAGAGCTTTCTTTTCTGTATGGGTTGAACTAGATGAAAGCTGAGGCCCCTTCTAACTTTCCAATTCTGTGATATTGTGATGTTCCAGACTTTGCGTCAGGTGATGAGGACACAAGGACAAAACGGAAGCCGCTCCTGACCTCAAAGTACTTCAATCCTGTGTGTGTGTGTGTGGGTGTATGTGAGATGCACTATATAGACAGAGAAGTAGATATAAATATATCCAAGGTGAGAAAGAATTTCGAGGAGAGACACTAGCAGCTGGAGGACTGGGGATCTGAAGATGCCTAGAGTAGGAGGCAGCACCTAAGCATATTATTTTATAAGTGCAATTTGAAAAAAGCTGGGAAGTCTGCAGGGCAGTCTCAGTTTCCTCATCTGTAAAATGAATGGGTTGGACCAGAAAACCATGTTCCTTCTAAGTCTAGGTTCTATGATCCCACGGAGAATGCCAAGATGTCTTCAGATATTTAGTCATCAATAAATTTTTTTATTGAGAAGTTACTCAGGGACAGCTAGGTGGTGTGGTGGATAGAGCACTGATCCTGGAGTCAGGAGGACCTGAGTTCAAATGTGGCTCAGACACTTGACACTTACTAGCTGTGTGACCCTGGGCAAGTCACTTAACCCTGATTGCCTAAGCAAAAAGAAAAGAAAAAAGAAAAAAAAAGAAAGAAAAGTGAAGTTATTCAGCATAAGGGATAGTTTTAGAGAAAGAACACTGGCTTTGGAATCAAAGGATCTGGGTTCAGATCTTGACTTTGTTAGTTATCGTATTACTTTCCATACCCCAAGTCTCACCCCTCTTCAATCCATTCTCCATACAGCTTCTTAAAGTGGTATTCCTAGAGTATAGGCTTGACTATGTCACTGTTTTGCTCAAGAAACTCCAGTGGCTCCCTATTACCTCTATGATCAAAGGCAGGCTTCTCCGGTTAGCATTTAAAGCCCTTCTCAACCCAGATCCAACTTCCCTTTCTTGGCTGGTTATGCATTACTCCTCAAAAATTCTATGGTTCAATAAAACTGTCTTTCTTGCTGTTATTCCACACACAGACACATGCACAATATTTCATTTCTTGTCTCTATACATTTGCACTGGGGCAGGGCTCCATGGAGCTGTCTCTGAAGCTGCAAACGGCAGCCTCAGAATCATCATGGATGGAGGTTTGGGGAGAATGAGCATCTGTATGTGGGAAAAGCAGCAAGAAAGCCCTCTTGTCTATAACAGATGGTATTTGTTGGGAATCATTGGGAAATGAGGTTCGATAGGTAAAGTGAGACCAGATTAAGGAGGGCCTTAAAAGCCAGACAGAGGGATATGGGCTCGATGGAGGAGGCAGTAGATGGATCCTGGCTTCTAACAGGTGCAATTTTAAAGAAGCATTGCTGGCTCAGTTTAGCCTGCTATCAAGGGGTGTTTAGCACAATAAAATGCTATCCTGATGGGCCTTTCCTTTCAAGATATTTCTCTGACATTTTTGTACTGTGGATTCTCCTGGATTCTATGTATATCCGTCAGGAGACTGGGATGCCATGGGGATGGAAGGTGGAGAAATGCCACAGAAGAAGAAAAATGCCTTTGGGCAGCTAGGTGGTGCAGTGGATAGAGCACCGGCCCTGAAGTCAGGAGGACCTGAGTTCAAATCCGGCCTCTGACCAAACACTTGACACTTACTAGCTATGTAACCCTGGGCAAGTCACTTAACCCCAATTGCCTAAAAAGGAAAAAAAACTGCAAAAAAAAATTGGGGTAGCTAGGTGGTGCAGTGGATAGAGCACTGGCCCTGAAGTCAGGAGGACCTGAGTTCAAATCTGGCCTCAGACCAAACACTTGACACTTACTAGCTGTGTGATCCTGGGCAAGTCACTTAACCCCAATTGCCTTAAAAGAAAGAAAGAAAAAGAAAGAAAGAAAGAAAGAAAGAAAGAAAGAAAGAAAGAAAAATGCCCAACTTGCTCTCCCTAGAATCAGAGCAGCTGACCAGGGAAGTGGCTTGCTGTGCTTATAGTTCTGCTGGGGCATGTAGGGATGCCAGTAGGGGAAGGATACTGCTACACAACTAAAGAAGGTAGATAGAGGGACCAGCCTTTATGTGGTGAATGAACAGACAATGCAGGACTCGGTGCAAGAAGATGATCAATTAGTCAGCAAGCATTTATTAGGGACCTACTATGTGCCAGCCCTATTGGTTCCTCTTTGCTTCAGCTTTTGGATCTGGTACCAGCATTTTTTCAGCTTTAATTTTCATCAGACTTTTAGTGTAATGTCCCTCTCACCGACCTTTCTAGTTTGGGGGGCTTTTGCTTTTAGTGCTGGGCTCTACCCGGAAAGAGCCCTTCATTTGGAATTTGGATCCGGGTTTCAGTCTTGGCTCTGGAGCAGCTAGACGGTAAGGTGAAAAGAGCACAGGGCCTGGGGTTGGGAAGACCTGAATTTAATTCAAATTGGACCTCAGACACTTATGAGCTGCAGGCAAGTCACTTAACCTCTGTCTGCCTCAGTTTCCTCAACTGTAAGATGAGGATGACAATAGCATACACCTCCCAGGATTGTTGAAAGGATCAAATAAGATAATATTTGGAAAGTGCTGACCACAGTGCCTGGCACATAGTAGGTGCTTTATTCACGCTTATTTCCTTCTTTCTTTCCTTCCTTCCTACCTTTTTCCCTTCCTTCCTTCCCTCTCAGGAGTGAAAGCACTCTCTTGGGATCTGAAGAAATGTCATTCTCTGAAAGACCCATGCTTTCGTCCCATGCAAAAATTCCTACCACTGACACAGGTTGTAACCCCTCTGTAACTTAGAAGCTCAGAGAGTTACTCAATGCCTCAGAGAGTTTAATTCAATCAACAAGCACTTATTAAGTACATATAATGTGCCAGATCCTCTATTAGGTGCTGGAGATGCAAATAAAATGAATGAAATAATCCCTACTGACAAGAAAAGAAAAAAGCATTCATTAAGCACCTACCAGGTTCAAGGTTACAATTCTTATCTCCTTTGATTCTCACAACAACCCTTGGAGATATATGAAATTATCATCCTCATTTGACAGTTGAGGAAACTGAGGCCAACAGAAGTTAAGTAACTTGTCCAGGGTCACACAGCTAGTCATTGTCAGTAGTGAGATTTGATTTCGGGTCTTCCTGACTCCAGGCCCAGTCCTCTGCCCACTACACCATGTTGCCTCTCTTAGAGAGAGCTGAAGACCAAATGACAAAAGTCCTTGCAGATGCTCCTTTTCCATCCTGATTTTGAGGCCTGTGAATTCAGTTGCTGTGTTTTCTCAGGAATCTCTCAAACTGGCACTTAGAAGTTGCATTTGGCAAACACACATGTCGCTGGCACCTGAAACTCACCAGCTCCACAGTAGACATCAAGCCAGAGGTTGGGCTTGATCCAGAACTCACCCATTTGCTGGTGCACACCCCTGACTTGGCAGCTTTTAATACCAGGAGGAGACATAGGCTTAGGCACATGTTTCAGCCAAGGTGACACATCCCAAACTTAGGTTTCTGGACTTTGATTTTCATGGTCCTCCCTAGCATGGTGTAGTGGACAGGGCACTGGCCTTAGGGTCAGGATGACCTAGGCTCCAGTTCTTACCATCTGGTCGATGCTGGTCAGGTCCCTTAGCTGCTTTGTGCCTCACTTTCCTTGTCCATAAAAGAAGAGGTTGGGTTTGATAGCCATTGAGGTTCCTTTCAGCCATAAAACTGTGCATTCCTTGGTCCCAGTGGTATAGGGAAAAGATCACTGGTCTTGGAGCCAGACAAGGTAGGCTCACAGAGTTCTAGAGTTGGAAGGAACCTCAGTGAATACCTAGAAAGAAGCCCCAGATAAACATACCCATTTTGGGTTCAAACCTTAGCCATGTAACTAACCTTGGTAAAGTCACTTCTATCAATGAATTAATAACCTAGCATTTATTGAGTGCCTGTTGTTTGCTTGGCACTGTTCTAAGTGTTGGGAACACAACACCAAAAATGAAACAGTTCCTGCTCCCTGAAATTCACATTCTACTGGTGGGCCATGGTGTGAGCATGGAGGAATATGTATGTATGTATGAGCTAGATTATGATGTGAGGCGATGGGAAAAGGGGGAAATCCAGACAAAGGACTGAGAAATGTGCTTCAGCTGGGTGGGTGGTGGGGCGGTGGTGCAGATTAGGGACTAGTAATGCTGGCACAAATTCAGGGGTTCTTAATCTTTTCTTGGTGCCCTGGACCCCTTGGACAGTGTGGTGAGGATCTTTTCTCAGAACCATATTTTAAAATTCATAAAACAAAACACAGGATTTCAAAGAATACCAATTATATTGAAATACAGTTATCAAATTATTTCTTACAAAATAAATTCATGGACCCAAGCTGAGATTTTCTGCCTAAAGACCTCACAGTGTCATTGTGAGGAAACATTTTGGAAACTTTCTAACACCACAGAAATGTGAGACTGATGTTCACCATGGGGCTAAGAAGAGAAGTCTTCTTCCCTTCACAGCTGGAGGAGACAGACTACCCCTTCCCTCCAGATGCACTGGTGGATTGAAGAGGGCCTGAACATCTAGTTGGTGAGCTAATGAATGTTTTCTCATAATGCCACTTGCCTGAGATGCAAAGAAAAAGGAAAGAAGGTTTTTGGGGGAAGAGGAGCAGAGGGTGGGAGAAGAAGGATGGGTCTCCCTGCTGGACCTAGCTGAGGAGTGCTTTGTTCAGGTGGCAGGAGTAACAGTGTTCTGTCAGTCTTGTCCCAGGGCCATAGAATTACAGGATGCGGAGAGAACTGGCTGCAGATGGGGTACACAGTCATTAACTCAAAGGGGGCGAGCAGAGACCCTAGAAAGAAGCCAGCTGCCATGGCTGCATGTCACATGTCTGCACTGTGAGTTGTTGGCTTGGTGTGGTTTTGTAAGGGCTCTGATTCACCCTCTGGAGGACGGAAATGGCACTCCCAGAACGTGGAATCTGACTAGAGCTCTGCTAAACAGCATTGCATGTATTAAAATAAATCTGTCCCTTGTTTTATTCCTTGCAAGCATTCATGTTTTTAGGGGAAATGGCTACCCATGGGGGAGAGTTAGAAAGGATTCACACTCAGGTGTTTCCAGGAAGGTCCTAAGTGAAGGCATGAGGCCAAGATGATTAGTAATGGGAAGTGGCTGAAAGTGAAAGTGGCCTTTGGGAGCCCAGAGTTTTAGTTTGCAATCATAGCTGGCAGCTTCTTCTTCTTCTTCTTCTTCTCTTCTTCTTCTTCTTCTTCTCTTCTTCTTCTTCTTCTTCTTCTTCTTCTTCTCCTCTTCTCTTCCTCTTTCTTCTTCTCTTCTTCTTCTTCTCTTCTTCCTCTCTCCTCCTCCTCCTCCTCCTCTTCTTCTTCTTCTTCTTCTCTTCTTCTTCTTCTTCCTCTTCTTCTTCTTCCTCCTCCTCCTCCTTCTCCTCCTCTTCTTCCTCTTCTTCTTCTTCTTTCTCTTCTTCTTCTTCCTCTTCTCCTCCTCCTCCTTCTCCCCCTCCTCTTCTTCTTCCTCTTCTTCTTCCTCCTCCTCCTCCTCCTCCTCCTCCTCCTCTTCTTCTTCTTCTTCTTCCTCCTCCTCCTCTTCTTCTTCTTCTTCTTCTTCCTCTTCTTCTTCTTCCTCCTCCTCCTCCTTCTCCTTCTTCTCTTCCTCCTGACCAACTGGCAGTTCAGCCAAGGACAGGTTGCCTGGTTACTGCACAAGCCAGCCCAGGGAGGGAAGAGGGTGCACTGAGATAGAAAAGAATTCTTTTCTCTCCCTTCTTGCTCATCATCACACCATCATCACTGTCACCATCATCCTCATCATTGTTGTCATCATAATTGCATCCCAGTTCACTAAGTATTCCTTAGGGCCTCTTCTAAGGCCAGCACTCTGCTTGGTGCCGGGAGGAAGCAGAAGGCTTTGGCCCTTTAGAGAGTTTAGCCATTTAACTGTGGATGACAAGATATGTAGGAGTGGAACAATTTACTGATGATTCAAGACATCAGTCAATCAGCAAGCATTTATTGTTGCTGACAATGTGCTTGACCTTGTGGTAAGTGCTGGAAATATAATGGGCAAAATGAAGCCTTGTCTGCCTTCAAGAGCTTCCATTCTCTGGACAGAGACAATACATACACATACGAGTATATAATAAACAGATTCAAAATAAACCCAATGTAACCTCTCTCTCTCTCTCTCTCTCTCTCTCTCTCTCTCTCTCTCTCTGTGTATGTGTGTGTGTGTGTAAAGGTCTCCTGCAGGAGGAGGTGGTGACTGAAATGAGCATTGAAGGAAGCTCAGGTTTGTAAGATACAGAACCCAAATACTTGGAGAAAATCTGATAGTCTTCCCCTCCCAGATTGATTCTTTCATGAAAGCAACTAGGCCATCTTTTGCCTCAATTCTTACCTGGCCTCTAATTTTTGAATGGGCATTACTTCAGATGAACTGGGACCTGGAAAAGACCTTAGCTTAGAGAGACCAAGGTCTCCCACTGCATCTGAGCCCATCTCCAGTCATCTTGACCCGTGTCTTGCCTCTGGACTCCAATGAGTGAGGCTGGTAACTTTGCACAGCTTTCCCTCACTTAAATCCAATTCACTTGCAAGTCTCAAGACCTCACTCTCCTGAAGTCATTAGTTCCCTTTGAGAATAAAGGACAAACAACAACCCAGATATCTGGTAACCCCCAGCAATAGCGCTATCTTTCTTTTTGGCTTTGTTCACTCACTTCTGACAGCCTCTAGGGAGGTAGCAGTGGAAATTTCAGATACTGTGAAAAATTCACTTCAATGGTAAGGCAGGTAATGTAGTAAAGAAATCACTAGGTTTATTGTCAGAGGCCCTGGGTTCAAATTGCACCCCTGCCACCTCCTGCCTGTGTGACTTGGGGCATGTTTCTACTTGTCTCCTGGTCTCCTTAGTTTCTTTGTTTACAAAATGAGGCAGTTAGGCTAAATGCTCTCTAAAGTCCATTTTAACTCTAAATCTGATCATAAACATCTACTAGCTTATAGGCAAGGCACTTTGCTAGACAGTGTGGGGGCTGTAGAGATGAACAGACATAGTTTTAGCCATCAAGGACCTACCAAGATTGTAGAAGATGGAGGCCAAGCATGGAGTTACTGTAGGACAGTGCAGAGTCAAGGATGTTAGCAAGGGGCTGTGTGCGTGTGTGTGTGTGTGTGTGTGTGTGTGTGTGTGTGTGTGTGTGTGTGTGTGTGTGTGGTGGTTAGGGGGAATCCAGGGCAGGCTTCGTGGATGAGGGAGAACTTAACAATGATTCCCAAAGGTTAGATTGGCAGAGATGGGACTAAAATATTCCAAGAAGACTGAGCAGTGGAAAGAAAGGCACGGGAATGGAAGAGCATGGGACAGCCTTAAGATTCTTGTTGATTGCAACATGGGGCATAGGAAGGAGAATGATGGTGATAAGGCCGCAATGTAAGATTGGGCCTTGAATGCCAGGATGAATAGTTTATTTTGTTGGTAAAATGGAGCCAATAAAATTTCTGAGCAGGGGAGTGAATGATCAGGACTCTAAGGAAAGCAGGCCAATGGAAACTATTTCCAGTGTGGGCAGCAGAAGCAAAGGGAAATGAATTAAGCTGGAGTTGATCAGCTCTGCAACTTCCCTTCAGCTAAGAAACCCAATATCCAGTCTCTCTCCAGGAGCAGAGGGGTCTGCCCCCGCCCCCACCTCCAGCCACCTCTGACCTCCAGAGCTGTGGCTTTCGAGCCCTCCCCAGTCCCCTTGGACTCCTGGCCCAGATCTTCTTCACAGCTTGGCTCAGGAGAGTGAGCCACATGCGGACTGGGCTTTCTCATGCTGATCTTGCCTCCTCACATGCTGGGTGACCTTGAGGGAAGCATTTGACCCCTCTGTGCCTGTTTCCCTGCCAGTAAAATGGGGTTAATAGCATTGACCTATCTCCCAGAGTTGGCAGATAAAGAAGAACTAATAAAAATTGTTGGAAAGTGCTTTGTTCACTTTGGGCTTAGCATTAAAGAGCAGTCAGCAGTTTAGCCAAGTACCAAGGAACCTAATCATTGCAAAAGCCGATCTGGGAGGGAAGAGGGTCCACTGATCCAGAAGAGGCTTGCTCTGGATTTGTTCTGAGCAAAGACAAGACCCCTAAAATCCAAAGGGATGTGGGGATGAAAACTGCCCAGCAGAGGGCTGTAGAGGGCTCCGGAGAACAAAAGGACCCTTGGCCCTTGTTCACTTAATGACAATAGCTACTATTCCTTGAGCATATTTGTTTCACATATTATCTCATTTTATACACACAACAATCCTGGGATATAGGTGCTATTATTATCCCCATTTTACAGATGAGAAAACTGAGGCTCAGAGAGGTCAAGTGATTTGCCCAGGATCAGCTAGCCAGTAAGTTTGATTTGAATAATAAGGCAGGATTTGAATGCAGGTCTTCAGCTTACCAGTTCAGCACTCTATCTACTGTAAAACCTGTATTAATTTGGGTGATTCATCTAATGTCTTTGGGTCTCACTTCCCTGCTCTGGAAAAGGAGAGGGTTGGATCAGATGGTCTTGAATGTGCTTTCTAATTTGCTCCCGATGTTGATTTGGGCATTTGATATTTAAGGGCTTCAGTGTTGCCCGGCGTACTTAAATGGGTGAGAGGTTGGAGGTAATGATCTATGTGACCTTGAGCAAGTAACCTTAGCTCATTGGGCAGACATGTAAACAGTCATTTTTGCTTTACAGGTAAGAAGCATCATACAATGATGTGGGAGGAGAGCCCAGAACACAGGCTGATGCTACTGGGCAGGCTGAGGTGGGAAACTGGACCTGGAGAAGGAAGCTCGGAGAACTTCCTATTTTAACTAAGTAGGGGCTAAAGTCCACCATTTCTAAGCCTTGAAGGCCTGAAAGTTTTAGCACCACTTTCTAAGTATTGGTGGCCCTCAGGCAAAGCCCTGGTCATTCTACCCTAGTTATAGCTTTATATCTGGACCTCAGTTTCCCACTCTGTAAAATGACAGAACTGGGCCCTTTCTAATTCTAATTCCTATGGTCTCATGACATATTTTGCCCTTCTCTTTGGCTGTTTACATCGAGCCAGAGAAGAAGTGTTAAAAAGCGCTGGCTCAAGTTGTTTTCCAAGACTTGGATGGAAATTGGGTGCAAAGAATGAAAGCCCCAAGTTGGCCCAGGGTATGTTTTTGTACAGAGGACAACAGTAAAAGAAAGAGGGCAGAGTTCTGTCAAGTGGACGTGGAAACTGACCACAGATCCTCCTCCTCGAAGGACAGCAGTCGAACTGGTCAGTCATTTCTGGATGTGTGTACAAATGGAGGTGGGGTGGGATGCTTATATGCTTTTCCACAGGCTTTAATCTATACTTTCTGGGGATGACTTCCATGCCAAGGAGCATCAGATCAGGCCCATTTCTCACACCACTCTCCAGCCAAAGCCAGCCACACACTTCAGCTTCTCACTGGTTAGTTTATTGATTTTGGACTAGACTAGTGATTCTATCGGCAAAGGAAACTTGAGGTGAGGATACTACCTCTGCCAATGCTGACTGGTGTCTGCTCTGTAACTTCTCATTTTGGAGAGACTTGGAGAAGGTAAACGACTTGCCCAGGGTCACAAAGCCAGTAGATGTCAGATGTAGGACTTGAAGTGAAGTCCTCCTGACTCTAAGCCCAGCTGTCTACCCACTCTGCCAGGCTGTCTTTTCAGGCCATTCTATATGAGTTAGTGAAGAACTCCTAATCTCAGGGTCACTTGGAATGGTGACAGTTGAAAGGTGACAGAATAGACAGGGGAAGAGGGGGAGGCAATGGGCTTCACTGGGAAAAACTTTGGCTCCATGGAATAGACTCTTCTCCCTCCTGAAATACTCCATTCAGTTCAGTGTCACATGCCTTTATTCCTATCTAATGGTGGCCATCTTTAGGATTGGAGTGGGGGGAGGGGACAGAAGGGATGAAAAAAAAGAAAAAGAAAAGAAAAATGTGCACGATAACTTTGTCGTATATTTAAAAGGAATAGCAAGTTGTACGTAGCAGATTTGCAATTTCAAGCATGATCATCTTTTTATTATACTACATTATGGAAATGCTTGTCTTATTTCATAAATTAAAAATAAAATCAATTAAAAAAATAAAAATACCTACTATGTACCAACTATTGTGCTAGATGCAGGGTGTATAAAGGCAAAAAAGAAATTGTTTCTGCCCCTAAGGATCTTTCTACTGGAGCTGCTACTTGTGGCTAACAGAGGATGTTGGATCTGGAGTCCTTGGCGTCCAATGGATGGAGCATCAGTAATGGACCTGGGTTCAAGTCCTAACTGACTTTTACAACTTTTGTGACCTTGGACAAATTACTTCAGCTTTCTAGGCCTTCGTTTCCTCATCCATAAAATAAGCAGGAGTTGGATTTGATGGTCTCTGAGGCCCCTTATAGCTCTAGCCTATAATCCTCTAGAATCAGGAATTTGGACTTGAAATCCGAGCTTTGTTATTTGATACCTAAGTGACCTTGAGCACGTCAAGAGTACTCTGGGTCCCAGCTTTCTTCTGTATAAAGTGAGAGAGTTGGGATAGATGACTGCCAAAGCCTCTTTGACCTTGAAATCTGTGTCCCATGTACAGAGAAAAGTAAAAACCAAGGTGATTTGGGGAGGGTGAGAAAGAGCACTTTAGCGTGGAGGGATGAAGGAAGATTCTTCAGAAGAGATGGTGTGTGAATGAAGTCCTGAAAGAAGACATAGATTCTGAGAAGGGAAGATCTAGAGGGGATGTATTCTATTCGGGGCGGGGGGCAGCTGAGGGAGGGGGCCTGTGGATGGACTGACAGGCCCCAGGGGCTGCTGGAGCTTAGTGGGACCAGAACATAATAGGAATACTATGAAACTAGCCTGGAAAGGTAAAGGGGAGTCAGATTTCATAGAGCTTTAAATCATAGACTTTGCTTCTATTTTATTCTTGAGAAAATGGAGGTTTTTTGAGCAGAGCAATGAATTGTGCGGTAGGAAGGTCATCCAGACAGCTGTATGGAGCACAGATTGGTAAAAGGAGAGGGGAAGCAGGGAGACTGATCAGAAGTGCGAAAGACTATAGCACCAGTACAGATAAAAGATGATGAGGCCAAACCCGGGGCATGGGCCCACCTTCCTCTCACTTGGATGAAGAGTCCTAAGTGTGAAGGGATTTCTTTTCCTGGAGAAGCCAAGTAATCTATTTCTTAAAGGGCTCGTTGTCACTCAAGGACTATTCTCCAATTGATATCCTATGAAAAAGTCAGGGTTAGAGGCAGGCAAAAGAATTTGTGGGCCCACTGGCCAGGTTTGTAAAATTATAGCCTTATGGTCCATTTCTGGCATTAATAATGCATGTATTTATTAAAAAATACTATTAATTGTGTCTCTTTTTATAGCTTCTCTCTCCCTTCCCCCACCCCCACTGTGATATACCCTAGACATCTGTCTAGTTTGCCTAAATCAAATCTTGGCTCTGGGCAGAGCTTTAATTACCAAAACAACACCTCCCTCCCAACAAAATCTGTGGAATCTAGGAGTGGACACGCAGAATTAAACATGGCCAGATGCCTGCTTCTGCTAGAACTTTCATTAGCATGATGCTAATTTACTTTCCTAATAACTGCCATTTTTGGAGTGCTTTACGGTTCATAAGGACAGCTAGGTAGCACAGAGTGTCAGGCCTAGAATCATGAAGACCTGAGCTCAAATCTGGCCTCAGACACTCACTAGCTGTGTGACCCTAGACAAGTCACTTAACTTTGTTTGCCTCAGTTTCTTTATCTATACAATGAGCTGGAGAAGGAAATGCAAACCACTCTAGAATCTTTGCCGAGAAAACCCCAAATGGGGTCACGAAGAGTTAGACATGATTGAAAATGATTCAATATCGATGAGAACAAGGTTCTTAAAGGCAGAGTCACATAAAGGCTAGAAGACTAGTCTTAGAAGTAGGAAGATCTGGGCTCAGTGCTGCCTCCTATACATGCTGACCGTGAGACTTTGGGCCCAATACTTAAACTTTCTTTGCTCTAGAGTTAACATTTTAAAACTAGAAGATACAGATTAATTGTCCAATTGGCATGAGTGTAGGGAGTTTCACAGGGGGAAATCAAAGGTCCATAATTATATATGCATAGTAATTGGTCCTACAACTTTTATTAATATGGGGCATGGCCTCCACAGTTGGCACCTTCTCTGCGAAGAGAAGCTTATGTCTAGAGAGAGTTGTTGGGGGGTAACAAGAGCATGAAGTAGGTCATATAGTTTGTGCCACAGGCAGATCTTGGACCCAGGTCTACCTAACACCGGGGCTAGCTCTCTATGTGTGATGCCATGTTACTGCTTGGTGATGCCTTTATCCCAGATTTGTCCAGGAAAATCTGAAAACAAGGGTTAGGTATGGTTCTTGTCTAGGACATCTCCAAATGTGGGGAACAGGTTCCCCTCCCACAAAAGTACTTAACATATAATATGAACATTGGGTTTGGACAGCTTTTATTTCCTCCACCAGAGAAAATGCATCAATTGCAAAGGATTCATGGTTGCACGTGAACCAGAAAATGTAACACCTTGAAGCAGCCTCTTTACTCATACTCTTCCAAAATAAACCTTTTTTTTTGGGGGGGGGTGAAGGGTGGAGGAACTGTTGAACAGCTATTTTACATTCTAGACCTGCTCTAGACCTGCAATGTCTGAGCAATGCATGGCAATGATCATGGCAAAATTCAGATAGGATGAGGACTTCTCATCACTTGAATCTTCTGGGCTCAAGGGGATCTACTTGGAAATTCTCTTATCCAAAAATCTTGCTCTTCTGTTTCTGGGTTGGGTGTGCCTAGATTTCCTGCTCTTAGAATTGATCAACCAAGGGGTAATCCTCAAGGCTGGAAATGTCCATTTCTCAGGATCGGTGATTATTGACCAGAAAAAGGAAATGGAAAAAGCAGAAGAAGGAATCTGGGAAATAGCTGGTCTAAGAGACTCCAGTCTCGGGATCTCCTTCAGAAGCATATGTTGCCCACTGCCATATGCTTCTGCTGCAAGTCACCATTATTTCTCCTGGTCGTGGTGGTAGTGTATGTTTGTGATTGTGTGATTGTGTGTGTGTGTGTGTGTGTGTGTGTGTGTGTGTGAAAATTCCCTCCCCCTTCCTGTGGAGCAGGGTTTTCAACCTTTTTTTTTTTTTTAATGAGTAATGGACCTTATGTTAGTCTTGTGAAGTCTGTGGATCCCTCCTCGGAATAAAGTTTGTTGCCTACCTTCCTAATTAGAGGAAAGGACAAATTTAAGTTAGAGGTTAGCGAAAATAAAAACATGATTTCCCCCCCATCCACACTCGTGTATATAGAAAACCCCTGCTGCAGAGTAAACTTGGGGCAAGGAAAAAGGATAGGAAAAGAGCTCAGAGCTCACTCATTTCCCATAGAATGGGGAGGTTCCAATGACAAGATCCCATTGGTCACTGGGGAGCAGCCAAGAGTGGATTGTATCGTTGCCAGTATTCTTAAGCAAGGTGCCAGAGTGCAAGTCCTGGCCTGAGGGAGGGTCCCACTACTGACAAAGCTGCATCTCTGTCAATGGCATCAAGCGGATTTTTTTGGGGGGGCTTATCAAATGAGTCAGGTGTCCTTCTGATCACCCTTGCTACATATATAGCACTTTAAGGTTTCTAAATTACTTTATACACGTTATGCCATTTGAAGCTATGGTTTAGGTAGTGCTTGTATGATAATCACCCCCTTTTTACAAGAAAAGTTAAACTACTAGTTTGGAACTTGCTAGCTTAGTCCTTCAAAGGCAGGATTTGAACCCAAGTCCTCGGGATTCCAGGTCTAGCTCTCTAATAAGCCAGAAGAGTTTGGCTTGTCCAAACACCCCGGGCTCCAGTACTATACTTGCTCAGTTTAGCTTGTCAGTCACACCTACCATCCCTTCCTTTCTCCTCCTCCTTTCCATCTTTCTTCTTTCCTCCTTTTCTCCTCACTCCTCTTCTATCACCATCCCACTACTCCCTTTCCTCACCTTTGTCCCTCCCCTTTCCTCCTCCTCTCTCTTTTTCTCTGCCCTTTCCTCCCCTTTCCCCTTCGCTTTCCTCCCCCTTCTCTCTCTCTCTCCTCCTCTCACCTACCCCCCTTCTCCCCCTCCCCCATTCATCCACTTTCCAGTTCTGAATAGTGCAGCCCAAGGGACCCACACTTTCCTGAGCCTCTGAACCCCAGCTTCCGGAGCGGTGCAGCCTGGTTCGGATTGGAGGGTGGGAGGGAGGGGAGAGGCTTACCTCCACTGTTTGCGAATGAGGAATTTACTTGTAAATGTTTCCTTTGCCAAATAAACGGAATCGGCTTTCCAGTCTGCCTCGCTTTTCCTACTAGCTTCACAGCCCCTGGTGGCTTCCTCACCACCAGCCTGGCTCATTTAAACACGGAACAACTTGGAGGGGCGGCTGTTAAGAGGGGCCCTGTTCGGGAATTCTAGATGGGATCTGTAAATAAGGACTGCAGAGCTGGGCTGTGGGTTGGGGGTGGGAGGGAGCTTTGTCATTCCCTCCGTAGACCAGGGAGGAAGTGACTTCCTAATCCAAAGGAGTTGGGGCCTACCCCTCACCATTTGACTCAGTCTAGTCTAGAGAGTTTGAAACTTACTGAAGTGAATTGTCTGGCTGCAGGACTCCAGAACCCCGGCTCTGCCATTTACTAACTAGCTGTGCTACAGTGGGCTTAATCCCTCTACATCTCTGAGTCTCAGTTTCCTTCTCTGTAGAACAGGGAGAACAATACTCCCCCGCCCTACCTCCCTGGGCTATCAGGAGGAAAGTACTTTCTAAGCTTCGAAACTCTCCGGTCATGAGATTCAGGGGTTTTTGAAATCGGCCACTTCCTCTCGCCTACCCCGAGCCACCGCAGCCAGGTGGAAAGGCAAACAGCCGGGCCCAGCGGGGATCCGAGAATGTTTCTCCATTCTGTGATTTCTCTTGCCTGGCCAATGGAGCTGTTTGCAGGGTTGGATCCAAGGTCACTTAGTCTCTGCCCACAGATCGGCCTTGGGACTCTCCCGAGCTTTCCCTGGACAGAGTCAGCTGCCCACAGGCATCCTCTGGGTAGACTTGTGGGCGGGGGAGGTGGGATTATAAGATTTCTTTCCGCTTGGGCGGCCTGCGAGTCCACTTTATGTAATAAGAATATTTTCCTCATTGTTTGGGGATCCAACACGAGCTGCTTCCCACCTCCGAGCCTCAGCTTTCCTTCTGTAAAATGGGAGTAATGGTCCTGGATTTAGAGTTGGGAAGATATCAGAAGGCACCTAGTCCAAACCTTCCTGTTTTACAGGTGAAGAAACCGAGGCTCAGAGAGGATAGGTAACTTGCCCAAGGTCACTCGGCTAGTAAGTGACAGAGTCAGAATTTGAACCCAAGTCCAGCACCCTTTCCTTTCCACCAGCTGCCTCTCAACAGCATATTTACAGGCAGACTGGTCTCTGAACTGGGAGTCAGAAGGTTGGAACCATTCTGGCCCAGATTTTGCGGTGCTGTCTTGACACATTGCTCGACTTAGCCCACACTAGTCTTGCCAAACTTTCTTACTGTTTCTCATGCACAACTCTCCCACCACTGTACTTTTGCACTAGCCGTTCCCCATTTCCCCTGCTCCTGGAATGCACTCCTTCCTTACCTCTGGAATCCTCAGTTACCTTTTAGGCTCAGCCCTAGCACCAACCCTCTACTTTAACGCCTTTCCCTCTCTAGTGGCTCTTCCTCCCTTATCCCACCGTTAACCTTGTAGTACTTTTTGTGCTTTCATACGTATATGTAGTCTACTTCCTCCTCTAGGCTGTAATCTCCTTCAATGCTCTCCTTTATGTCCCTAGATCCTGCTATATAGAAGGCTCTTAACAACTGATTTAATGGATTGCTATTTCCTAGATATATGACCCTGGGAAAAAAATCACTTCTCTACCAGTCTCAGTTTCCCCAACTGTAAAATGGGGTAAATAATAACAGAAAGTGTGAAGTGGTGCAACAAAGATCCGAAGACCTGGGTTCTAATTTCCACTCCAACATTTATAACCTGTGTGACCTTGGGCAGGACATTTAATCTATCTGAGCCTCAATTTACTCATCTGTAAAATGAAGAATGAGTTCTCTAGCTGACTTCAAAGGCTTCTTCTTGCTTAAATCTTCTGAACTACTCTCAGGGTGGGTTGGGAGGTAAGCAAGTTAATAGGAATGTAAAGTCGAATTCTGCAAAAACTCTCCAGGAAAGTCAGACCCGAGCGCTTTCCCTGCTCCTCAGGGTTCCTGGCTGGAGGCCTCGAGATGGGAGAAGAAACCACTCGGTCCTTCGCATGACATCAAAGCTAACTACGCCCCCTCTGGCTTCCCCGAACTCCCAGTAAGGAAATAGTCTAGGTGAGACACTGCACTGGGGCACTTGAGGAATGGGAGCTTGCAGCCGGATGGCGGGAAGAGCTCTGTCTGTGGAGGACCTGAGTTCAAATTGAGGCCTCCCAGATTTACCCCCTAGGCAAGTCCCTTAACTTTTCTAGGCCTCAGATCCTTCATATGTCTGGGTTTTTCGACACAGAAGTAGAAGGGTCTCACTCTCCCCCCACCCCATTTGAAAGAGAATGGAAGGGGAAATCGACAGCCGGGTGGGTGTAAAGGACTTGCCAAGTCACTCAGAGGGAGTGGCAGAGCTGAGATTTGAACTCGGGTCTGACTTTCTATCCAGCGTCCTTTCCACTGCACCACCGTCTCGAAGATTTCTTGCTGCTCAAATCCACCATAAAAATCATTTCCAAAAGAGAGCCGCTGATGAAGTTGGCAGATGTGGCTGTCCCTAAACTCTCAGAGGTGTGCAGTCCGCCCGTGGGAGTGATGCATACTGGGACCGTGCCCGGTGTCCTCCCGAGGACGTGGTTGAAGCCTGAGCCTGAGCCGGTTAGTTTCTTTCCCGGCTCCCTGACCCGCCTTCCTCCGAGACGGAGCTGCCCGAAAGGGCTCTCGCGGGTCCCTGCGCGCCTGTGTGCGAACGAGCGTGTCTGGGTGTCTGGGTACGTGTGAAATGTGGCGGTGCAGAGCCGCGGCAGCAACAGTGATAATCAATACATCCCTCACACCTCCCGTGCCATCAGAGAGAGAACGGGGAGATCTCGGGGGCTTTTCCCTGCCTGCTGACTGCCTTAGTTCCTAGGAAATATGGGGTGACTTGAGTGACTCTCCTTAGATACCGCATGCGTGCTCCCCTCACTCCTCTCTGTCTCTCTTGGCACATGCTCGTACATATACCCCATATGTGAATAATACTATTTGACCTTCATTTAGTGTGTTAAGGTTAACTCTCTTGACTACATTTAATTTCACCAACAATCCTTCCAGGTCAGTACTGCAGATACTATTACTCCAGTTTTATAAATGGGGAAGCTGAGGATCGAAGAGTTTGAGAAACCTTTATTGGAAGAATTTGAATCCAGCTTTCTAAGGACTCTGGTTGGCTTTTCACTAAAGGACTATGTCTGTTTTAGGAGGAAAGCCTTAAAGAGAGGAGAGCTACAGTAAGGATTATAGAAACACACACACACGTAGAAATTTGTTATATGGACATGTATGTATGTATTCATTTGTTCTCCACCTTGTCCGATGCAGTGTCTTGCCTCTCGCTGGAACGTCCATTCTTTCTTAGCATGATGGAGCCCGAGGCCAGCTGTGTTCAGAACTCCTTGCGGGTGGAGGTCAAAACAATCCTTAGCCCTCCCACTCTCCCGCCCCCCCTGAAATGCAGTCTCTTAGGAATGCGTTGTTCTGCCTCGGTGGTCTGGGACTTCTTTGTTGCGCAGATGTGGGGCGAGAGTTCCCCTAGTCAGCCAGTCTTCCACAGGCCGCCTGCCAGCGGTGGGCCGCAGGATCGCTGTCCTCTCCAAAGCCCAACCTGTGCTCCCTAGCCTCCTTCAGGCCCAGTCTCCAAAGTGGGCGGCGGAGGACCGCGAGGGGTGGAGGACTGGGCTGTCAAATTAGTTTTGTTGGTGCTTCACTTAAGATCCGTGTGGATTTGGGGGCTTCCCTAACTCAGCCCACGTTTCTTCTCTCGCTTGGGCAACCAATCAATCAATACCTGGGGAAAACCTTTGTGGCTGGGGAGGTTTGGGGGAAGGAGGGAGTGTGAAGTGGAAAAGAGAAACAACGTGATGTGTCTATATGCATCCATATAAATGAGAAACAGATAGAAATCCAGAGAAGGAGAGACGAATGAAGAGACACATGCAGAGATACAGGATTAGACATATAGGGAGAGGGAGACATAGGAAAGAGCACAGACATAACACAAAAAGACAGACAAACAGAGGGAGAGAGACATAGGAAGAGGGGAAAAGACAGAGAGATAGAGGACAAGAGAGACTCAGAAAAATAGAATGGGGAATAGATAGAGGAGGAGAGGCCCAGAGATGCAATCAACAAGTATTTATTACAGGGCCTACTACGTATCAAGGGTTGTGCTAGGCACTGAAGAGAAAAGAACACAGAATAAAGCCATCCCTGCTCAAAGCAAGCTTACAGTCTAACGAGGTAGAGAAATACATATAAAAATACGGGCATAGAAGAAGCAGAGTGAGAAGGAGAAAAATCTGAAAAAAAGGGAGAGAGGCAGGAGACATTTGCAAAAAGAGATCCACAAAGAAAGGCAGCGTGACCGGCAGAGATACAGAGATGGAGAAAGAGGAGGCAGAAAGAAAGTGGGAAACACAAAGTGAGAAAGAGACAGACACACCGAGACCGCTTGGGGAAGTGTGTGGGAGACCAGGCGGCAGAGGATGGAGTGACTCCAACATTGCTCTGTTTTTCTCATCTCCGAACATCGAAGCTGTTCTATCCGCAGCAGCCCCAAAGTTTCACCTCTTCCTCACTTGGGTAAGCCCTGCTCAGGAACTGGACTGCAGTTCGTTGGCAGTGTCTTCTTCCTGGCCGACGTACCCCCCCCCCCCTTACCGCTGCGTGTCTACAGTTGTTGCCCGGAAACTTACTTCACTTAAAACTGTCTTAAGCAAATCTCCGGGTCTCGTACCCCAAAGCTGTGCTCCCTGAAGGCTACAAGGGCAGGCTGAGAAATTTGCCATACACCCACACCCACCCACCCACACATACACACCCCTATTTCTTAGGGGGGTGATTTTCTGATTTTATTAAATCATGAGAATCTACTATACCGAAAAGAGATGGCAACGTGGAAAATTTGGAGACTGGGAAGGCGAAAATGGAAAGTGTATGAAGTAATGAGGTGCCCACGGGACACATTTTACTCGGGAAGAGGGGAAACGTTGGGGAGGGGGGAATCAGGAAAGGAGAGGAGCTCTGGGGCTACCTCTCCTTCCAGGCCCAAGGAAGGGGCAAGTTGAGGAGACCATCTGGAACATTCTAGCCAACAGAGTTGGGGGTGGGGAGGATTTCCCCTAAAGGCTCGGCATTGGCAGGGAAATCCCCTTCTCCCAAGCTGGCTCCTTCTCGGTCCCTCACTTCCCTCCACTTGAATCGGGCACATGGGGTGTGTGTGTGTGTGTGTGTGTGTGTGTGTGTGTGTGTGTGTGTGTGTGTGTGTGTGTGTGTGTGTGTGAAGCGAAGGAAAGGCCCCACACCTGCGTAGACTGCTGGACCCTCAAGTGGGCCCAGGGGAGTGAACTCTAAACACATCTGGCCGCTAGGGCGCCAAGCGAACCCTTTCGTCCCAGAGTTGGTAGGTCAGGGGAGAAGGGGAACTTCTGGGTTTTGTAAGGCGAGAAAAAGCAATAATAATCCCGCCAGGTGAAGGGGGGAATGTGGAGAGGAAGACCTAGTATCCCCAAAAAGGAGCAAACGGAGGAGAAAAAAAATAAGCCAAAGAACAGAAATTTGACGCCTTTTCGCGCTGCCTAAGACGACGTAGTTTGTGCTTAAAACGTCTTTTTACATTTGGGGATTTTTTCCCCCCTCTTTGCATTCTGCAGAGAGAGGGAACGAATTCGCGCTACGACCTAGGAGGCGAAAAGCTAGCGGGAGGGAACAAAAACCAGGCGCCCGCAGCCGGCTTCCCGACTCAAGCGGAGCCGTAAACCCTCAAACCCGCGGGACCTGTGTCTGCGGCTGGGCCATGACTATGGCCTTGGCGGTAGCTACTTCTGGGCTCCCCGGGAGCCGCGAGCCTACTCTACAGCAAACTTGGGCTGGGTTGGTGCCTTCTGCTTGGAGAAAGAATTGTTAGGTGGAGGAGGGGGGAGCCACAGGGGCTTGGGGTTAGGAGGAGAGATACCATTTACCTCTCCTCATCTACGGTGCTTATCCCCTGGACCGTGGAGTTTTACTCACTAACTCAACCTGTATCTCTCGAGAGCCTACTGTGTGCCAGGCACTGTGCTAGGCTCTGGGGATTAAAAAAAGCACACGCTAAACTGTTCCTTCCCTTGAGGAGTTTTACAGTCTGATCTACTTATCGCCTCCGGTCCCGCCCAGAAAGAGCCTTGACATTCTCTGAGGGCATTTCTTTCCGAACCCCCAGTCCAACTAGAGAGGCAGTAACGGGCACCCTGAAGGGTGATCACCGACCCACTGCCCAGCCAGGGCGATCAGTGTGCTCCTTGAGAAGGGGAGCGGATATCTGAATGGCAAAGTTTTTGGGCTGCTTCTCCAAAAATCCTTTCCCCTCCCTCGCTCTTCTCCTACTCAAGTCCCCGGGTGGCCTGTTAACTTGGCTTTGGGAATGGACGAGGGAGGGAGGAGGATGGAGGTTACAGCCGCCTGGGTTAGGGGAGGGGGAGGAGGCTGGCTGGAGCAAGGGGGCAATTCATTTGCTTCCCAAAGTGAGAAATTTGGGTGGCAGCTGTCGCGGGTGTGGAGAGAAAGTGTCTCCTGACCTCAAGGTTCTGCCCTTTGACCCCACCCGAAATCCCCTAATAGCTAGATTCTTCTTCGAATTCTCTGCCCACGATCTCTGTTGTCCTCAAAAAATGCCTTCTTCCTCCCCAAGCCAAGGACAAGCTTCGGAAATGTCCCCAAGACCTTCAAACTATTAGACCTGTTGACTGAGCATCTATAGGGATCCACGATCTTATTCCCCACCCCAAACCCCCACAAAGCGAAAACGCGGGGGGGGGGGAGAAGCCAACTACTCGGTCACTTTCTTTATAAACAGCTGGTCGTAGAAAGGACTTCTCAAAGATTTGTCCTTTATTCAGTCGTAGACTGGAGATATATAACTGAGTGAGAATGGAGGCAAAGTACTGGGAGGAGAGTAAGGGAAAAACCAGTCGGTTTTTTATTTTTATTTTATTTCATTTTTTTAACATCAGGGATAAAGTAGGAGGGAAGAAGGCGACGGGAGGAAGATGGTTCAATTGTTCTAGTTTCTAAAAGTTCTAACTGATGTGTCCTAAAGTGCAATAACGTAATGAGTTCTCTCTCCCCCCCCCCCCCCTCTTCTCTCTCTCTCTCTCTCTCTCTCTCTCTCTCTCTCTCTCTCTCTCTCTCTCTCTCTCTGTGTCTGTCTCTGTGTCTCTCTCTCTGTCTCTCTCTCTCTCCAAATACTGCAACATTGTTGTAACCACCGATAGTGTTATTCTTGGTAATATTGTTACAATCTGCAACATTGTTACCATCTGTAACATTGTTCTAGTTTCCCCTTCCCTTCCACACTTCTGCTCCCAGACGTTACCTAGAGATGACAGTGACTACCCAGGCCCCATCAGTGGCCCCCTCTTACTTTATCAAACGAAACTACCTCCACCACCACTGTCCTGCGCTGGATAGTCTTCAGAAAATTGACAGCTACCCCCGAATGTAGATCGAAAAGCCAAGGGGAGATGATAACTCTTTCTCTCAAATAATCCCTTTTAAATGCACCAGATCCCTTGCCCATGACTGGATCGAATTTCAATTAAGTAAAAACGACTTAGCACCTTTCTAAAGAGAGAGAAGAGCATTTTCTGAAACTGAGGTCAGGTTCACTTCTGCCTGTTCAAATGACCTTTAGAAACCATGTGTCTGTCCTCTAGCGGGGAATAACCCAAAGTGCGCTGGCTAATGTTCAGCTGTGACTGGTGGATCCTCGACGTTCTAAGTTGATTCATTCATTCTCGTATTTGAGTCTGTCTGTCTGTCTGTCTCTGTAGGTCTCTCTATCTCTCCTCTCTCTCGTCTCTTTCTCCCGTTCCTCTCCTCTCCTCTCTTTTCCTATTTTTTCCTCTCTTCTCTTTCTTTTGTTTCTCTCTTCTCTTTTTTTCTCTTCCTCTTTCCTGATCTCTCTGCTTCTGTTTCTCTGTCTCTGTTGTTTCTGTATCTCCCCTTGCCCCTTCTTCGATTTTTAACAGGGTCCCTGCTTTAGGAAAGCTTTTAGGCTTTAGGCAAGGTTCTCCCCCTTAATGAGGCTCGGAAATGTAGACGCTGTCGCTTTAACTGCGAACCAGCTGATTGTCTCCTATGGCAGATGGCCCCGGAGTCCAGATTTGCATTCATTGTCTTCAAATCTGTTTTCTCGTTGGTGTTAGAGATTTCAGCAGCAGCAGCAGCAGCAGCAGCAGCAGCAGCAGCAGCAGCAGCAGCAGCAGCAGCAAGCAGATTCATCCCCAGATCAGAATACAAAAAGAGAGGGAAGGAAAATAACACCCAGCCGGTGTGGTTTTTAATGGGCACCTAGGAAGCCGCCCTCCGGTCCGCGCTAGCGGCTGGGGTTTCAGCTAGTGACCGCCCGGCTGCGCTCCAGCTTTGCTTCTAACCAGCCCTTTCCCTCGGGGGGAGTCGGCGCAGAATGTGGGCCGAGTGGCCGGTCGTCTTCTCTTCCTCCCCGAGAACTATGTGTCCTGAGCCTCCCCCCTCCCCACTCTTCTTCCCACTTGGCCCTCAACTGCCCTCTCTTCCATAGGCTATAGTAAATTCGTTTGTCAATTGTGTGGTTCTGGGCATGTGTCGAAGATGCTCGGGTCTCCCTCGCACATAGCACGCCACAGTCACTTGTCTCTTACCCTGGCTAACGCAACTGCATGCCCCAGTACTCTAAGCTTTTCCTCGGATTTTCCGACGAACTTCTGGGTTTTTTCACTTTCTCTACTTACATCTAAGAAGACAACATTTAAACTAAGTTTCCTCTCCTCTCGCTTTCTTTTCTTCTCTATCTTACCTTCTTTCCTCCTTCCTTTTCTTTCTCTTTCTCTTCTCTTTTCTCCTACACGCTTCTATCTTAATCTGTTTTACTTTTTCTCTTCCTTTCATCTCTCCTTTTTCCTTTCCCGTGTCTCTCAGCTTTTCTCTTTTCTCCCCCTCTCCCTTCCTCTCCTTTCCACTCTTTCTTCTTTCTCCTCTTTTATAACTCTCGTCCCTCCTATCACACTGTCTCTTTTATGTCGCTGTTTCTGAGTCAGTCTTTCTATGTCAGCTCCATGGGTGTCTGTTGTCTTCCGTATTAGACTGGGAGCTCCTTCAGAGTAGAGTCTGGCTTTTGCCTTTGTACCCCACGGTACTTGGCACATAGAAGACTTTTAACAAACACCACTTGACTGTGTCTCTATGAATCTTTCCTTGTCTCTCTCTCCCTTCTAAGCGCTCGGGCTTTCTCTCCTTCTTTCATTTCTTCCATTCCTTCCGCCACCGCCCCCAACCGTAAATATTTTCAAAACAACTTCCAAACCACCCACCAAAACTCTCCTTGACAAAATCCTCTAGTCCCAGCATCTCTCGAGGAGCCGGCGGGAACGCTGTTAGCGATCAGTGCTACTGCCGGGAAAGTTTACACACACATCCCAGAGCGTGTGGGCCCACACTCTCACTTTCTTTACAAATATGTATGCATTCACACATACATAGGCAGTGTTTGAGTATGCCTCCAGCGTGTGTCTGTATCATAAGACTGAGCTGCGCGACATACGCGCGTACCGAACAGGCAGTAGATACCCTGGGCACGCAGCGGAACGCTCGGCTCACGTGCTCCCGAGACTGCCAAGCGCGGCTTGTTGAAGGGAAAACTTCTCCTTTAGCCCTGTGTAGCGCGGAGAAGGAGAGGTAGGTAGATGCAGGCGGGCGGGCGGACCCAGCTAGGCTGGGCTAGGCTGCCGCGCGCCCAGGGCTGCTCTCCGCCCGCTCTCACCTCCGGGACTCGACGTGGAGCCGGGAGCTGGGCAGTGGCTGGAGGGCGCCTCTAGCTTGCCCGCCTCCCTCCAATCCGGCGCGCTTATGCAAATGAGCGCTCCTTATCGGGAAGGCGGCTCCGCCTCCTTGGTGTGTCCTTCTGCTTGCAGTAACCCATTCATGGGGCCTCGGAGCCGCTGTCTCCCGGCTCCCCCTCTCTCAGAGCAGCCAGCTTCTCACTAGATCCATTTCTTCCCTTGGCTCTGACAATTCATCCTGGGATTTTCTCCCCCACCCACCCCACCTTTTATTTTTTTTGGGCTCGGAGTTGGAGTGGTGGGGAGGAAAGGGGAGGGGGGCTGGGAGGGAGGAAGGGGGCGAGATTAGGCAGCAGTCCATCTCCTCCTGCTTCTCCCAGAAAACAGGTGATGCTCCTGGCCAGCGAACGCTCTCTGGATGCAGGCCGGGCTGCGGCGAGAAGGATGTTATAGGCAAGCGGAGGTGAACGCCGGCGGCAGGAGAGAACTTACCGAGGGAGGGGAGGGGAGGGCAAAGCAAGCCAAACTTTGACGGAGGCCTACATCGCCGAGCAGCGGCTGCAAGCAGAACCCCGAGCTTCTCCAGAGAGACGTAGACGGACAGACAAACTTTGGCTCTTCGTCTCTTTCGAAGACTTCTGTTTTTTGTGGGGGGGGGAACGAACACTTGGCTGTGTGAATCTCGTGACTACTTGGGGCTTGGTGGATATTGTCCTTTAAAAAAACACACACAGAAACAAGAAAAAAATTCTTTTTAGAGTCATCTGTTCTACTGGATCAGACTTTTTAAATGTTTGGAATTCAAGATACGTTAGGAAGAGGACCAGCTCTGAAAGAGAAAGCCCTAGGCTCGGAGATGGATTCGGTCCGGTCCTGGGTTCGAAACGTCGGAGTGGTGGATGCAAACGTTGCGGCACAAAGGTAAAAAAATTAATACCCATTCTTTCGCCCCCCCATTTCCTTCTCTTCCTCTTCTTCCCTCTTTTCTTCTCGCTTCTTTCACATTTTCACCTATTCTCTCTCATCTGTCTTTTCCTTCTTTTATCATTCACTTTCTCATCTCTTCGCTCTTTTTTCTTCTTTTCTTCTCTCCTCTTTCCCTCTTGTTTTCCTTCTCTCAGTCTCCGTCTCTATTCTCTGTCATTCTCATTTTCTCTCATCTCTCTATCCCTCTCATCTCTCTCCGCCCTCATGTTTCTGCTCTCCCCATCTGTCACCTTCTTCTCTGAACGCTGTAGCTTTATCTAGAGACCTCTCCATTCCTACTTTCTCTCTGTCAAAGGGCTCTCTGTCATTTGAAAATAAGGGAACCGAGGCTCCGAGTTGCCACGGTAATTTTGTCATCCTCGCTGCCCCTCCTCACGAACTCCTAAACAAGAAGCTCATCCGTGTTTCAAAGCCCAACCCGGCTCTCCCAGACCAGCGCCTCCAGAACCCCCGTCTCGAGGTCCGAGTCCCCGAGGCTCGCGAGCTCAGCTGTCACTGTTCCCTGAGCCCGAGGATGTGCCCGAGGCGGAGGCAGCGAGGGAGACCCCAGTTAGCGAGCAGCTGTCACCCGGCGCCACCACCTGAGAGGACAAGAAAGGAGAGGTTTAGCCCTAAACTCGGGAGTGCGCCCCCCCCCCGGCATTTGGGCCGATCGCCCCCATCCCCCAGCCCAGCCTGGCTGCAGGGCTGGCGGCGGAATGTCCAGCTGGGAGAGGCGGCTCCGCTCAGGGAGAGAGCCAGCGAGTCAGCCCCGAGAAACTGCGGGGAGCCGAGCCGCAGGAGTCTGGAAAATCACGGGAAGGAAAGAGAAGGAAAGGGAAAGGAAAGAAAGAAAGGGAAGGGAAGAGAAGGAAAGGAGGGGGAAGGAAGAAAGGGAAGGGAAGGGAAGGAAGGAAAATAAAGACCCAAGAAAAGGAAAGGAAGAAAGAAAGGGAAAAAGAAGAGGAAAATGCAGGGACAGAAGAGAAGAACAAGGGGAAAATGAAGGAAGAGAGAACTAGGCAGAAGGAAAAGTTGGAAAAAAAGAATGGAAAGTCAGAAAAAAGAAGAGGAAAGAAGGAAAAGAATGGAGGAAAAGAAAAAGGTGAAAGAAAAAAGAGAAAAAGGCACAAAGAAAATAGAGAAGGAAGAACAATAAAGGAGGAAAAAAAGGACTTGAAGGAAGAAAGTAGAGGAGAAAGAAAAGAAGGAAGAACAGAACAGAGGAAAGGAGAACAGAGAGAAGCCTTAACACCCAAAGTCAGTTTGCTTCGTGAACGAGATCTACAAACTTCTCTTCCTCTTGTTTTCAGAGGTCCCTGGAGTTGTCATTGAGGCGACAGAAAATGCCATATTCGGGTCCCCAGTCCCCTTAAATGCCCTTTTAAAACGTAGGCCGCCTGTTGGATTTCTTTTGCCTTGAACTCGCGGTGGTTTCTTGTTAGCTCTCCCCTCCTTTTTTGCGGGGGGGGGAGGGTTGCTGCTTGCCCTTCCTCACCTTCAACCGCTGCTCCAGAGGTCCAAGACGCTGCTTCCCTAGGTCCAGCGCAATCCACCTAAGACGAAGCTTCCCCCTTCCCCTTTTCATAGCCCACATCCAAACCCCTTTCTTCCTAGAGAAACTGCCCGAACGGTCGCTGTGCCCGGCTGGATCGAACCTGCTCCCTGGGCCTGGAGTCCAGTCTCACTCTTGCTTAACCGAATTCCTGATCTGATCCAGATAGGAGGTCAGCTGAGGCCCAGGCCAATCAACGTGATTTCTCAGGGCCAGCCAGCTGAGTCTCGGAGGCCAGCACGATTCTCTTCGCAGCCCGCCTGGGGAGCAGCCCAGCTGAAACAGCTTTTCTCAGCTCGATGGAAGAGACGCTTACATCTTTTCCTGGGAGGTTTGGGGACAACTCCCTCTTCTTCACCCCCTCAAGCTAAACAGCTCTCCAAGCTCATTCCTGTCGTAGGAAACTATAGGCCCCCCAGAATTGGGGCGGGGGCAGATGAAACTTCACGGAGAAGATACCGCCGGGATTGCTCATAGGCGCTCCGCAGAAAATGAGGATCCCAGTTTTCCTACAGTGATATCGTAGAGAAACTGAGTCTCTCTCTCTCCAACCTCTGCCCCTCCTGACCTGTTTTCTTAAGAGTGAAAGCGCCTTGCAGTCTCGGCAGTGAGGTACTGAGCGCTCTTGGGGACCCTTGCCCAGCGCTGCTTCACAGTTTAAGCGAACCCCCAAGGCCTGGGAGGCCTGGGGTCTCCCAAACTAGAACTGAACCCCGCCTTCGGGAAAGCTGAACAGGCGACTTCTCAGGGCTGTTGGGGGCCTGACTGTGTACACACAGGCAGCAAGAACAGGCGTGCAAGCTCATCCATCCATCCATCCATCCATCCATCCATCCATCCATCCATCCATCCGTCTATCCGTGCGCCCGTCCGTCAGTCCGTCCATCCTCCCCCCCCTTGGCCTCATTTTTTTCCCTTGGGGGAAAATGCCCAAGTATCAGTCTGTCTCCTTGCCCGGGGTTGGGGCGGGGGAGGGAGTGGTGGCAGCGATGGTGGGAAGATATTCGTCCTCACTGGAGAGCTTTTCATCTTTTAATAAAACTTTGGCTTCTCCAGCCCTGCTACCCCTGGGGTTGTTCCCTCAAAGTCACTCACCCCCTTCTCCCTCCCCGGGGCTCCACCTGGGGCAGAAGGACTCCAGGACTGAAGGAGAGTTAGACGAAATAAGGGCCCCAGATGAGTCTGACTTTCCTGGAGAAGAAAAGCCCGGGGGTGGGTAAGAGGCCTTTAGCTGGGCCTAGGGAAAATAGGACCTGGTACCTCGTTTTTGGCCGTCCCAGCTTGGTTCTTGGACTCTGTCTATTCCCAGGGCTGCTATTTCAGGAGTCAGTTTTGGTTCTTTCTCCAGTTTAGGAAACTTCCCCGGAAGGCGGGGGGGGGGGAGTGAGCTAGTTAGACGCAAACAGAAGGTTCCTAGCTCTAGAAAGGAGAAAGAGGGGGAAAAATTCAACCCCAAACTAGGATGACGAGATGGCTCTTCATATGCAAACAAGTTGCTTCTAACAACAATATATTAATAATTAGGGTTATTAACCCCACCCAGAACCAATCCCTTTCTCTGCTCCTTCCCAGGCCACCCAACCCAGGTATTGGGGCTCGGAGAAAGGCGGGAAATGGGGGGATGCTTAGAAAAGCAAGCAAACAGAAGGGGGGGGTCTTTGCCAGGGTCCTGTGCTCTCGGACCGCAAGGGCAGAGAGAGACCAGGCAGGAAGGATTGTCCTTTGCAGCAGGGATCCAGGCGCCGTGGTAGGGACATCTACAGCCTATTTGGTTCGGTTCAAAAACTAACACCAAGGGGCTCAGGCCCGGACCTCATCTAAGTGACTGTTGAACTTGGTGCTCTCCAGTGAAACTGGGAGTCTTTTTGTACCTTCCATTGAACCCTGGGGCAACCCCTCCTGCAAAATGCCGGTCAGGTTCCAACTTTTAAGTTTAGATAACCAAGGTGCGGAGCTTTATTATAGAAGGTCGAGTTTTTAATGGGGATGGGGTGGGGGCTCGTCAGCGCCTTCGAGAGACTTTAGGGAACTGGCTTCTGCAGAAGGCAGGGCTGTGTCCTCGGTTTCTCAGAAGAGAAGTATTTGATTAAAGTGTAACAGCAGCGTTTCTGGGGCCCTCATTTTCCCCACCCCCCCTTCTGTTCTTCCTCAGCGGGGTAGCCCTGTCCCGGGCTCATTTTGAGAAACAGCCTCCTTCCAACTTGCGAAAATCCAATTTCTTCCACTTCGTCTTGGCCCTCTATGATCGGCAGGGTCAGCCGGTGGAGATCGAAAGGACCGCCTTCGTGGACTTCGTGGAGAACGACAAAGTAAGATGGGGGGTGTGGGGGGGCTGGGTCAAATTTTTTTCCGTCCATCACCAGCGGAGATTCTCCCCCCCCCACTTGCATTCACGGCACTTAATAACTCCCTTCTGCAAAGTAGCAGAGAGTCCTTCCATCTGCCACTGCGCCGCCCTGGACAGCTAGGCTCACCCGGTATGATAAATGGGGGAACCGCGTCCAGGACCCAGGAAAGAACCCCTTATTTCCCCCGGTCCTGTCGCCTCCTCCCTTCCCTTTCCTCTCCTGCTTTAGCCCCCGAACATGTACCCCTCAGTTGTGGAGCTGACCCTCGGCCTCATCAAGGACCTTTCCTGACTCCCCCTAATTAGCTGCTCCGGTCAATTGCATTTTCAAGCAATTTCCAGAAATAAAGGCCGGTTTTTAAAAAAAGAAAGAAAGAAAGAAAGAAAGAAAGAAAGAAAGAAAGAAAGAAAGAAAGAAAGAAAGAAAGAAAGAAAGAAAGAAAGATAGAAGAAGAAAAAGAATTTTCCCTCCCCACGCTGCACTTTTTTTTTTTTGAGTGGGCCCCTGCCCAAGTAGTCGGTCACCTTGCTCACAGAGAATTCTGCAGGGAGTCCAGAGCAAGGAAAGGAAATCGCCCGTTTATCCGTGGAGCCCAGTCTCTGCTGGGGTTCTGACCTTTCCTAGGGCATTTGGGGGATAGGGTGAGAAATAGCTCAGCACATCCCTTGGGCTCAGGCGTGGAATTCGAAGCAGGTGTAGACGCTTTGGACTCGGTTTGCTTGAGCCCAGGGGAGGGAAAGAGTGCAAGCAAAGGGGCTTGGAGGGACCACGGCAGACCAAAGCGCAGTCTTTTTCTTGAGATCCATTCCTCCCGGGCCTTACTTTTTTAACGTCCCTCACCTTGGGCGGAAGACACGGCAGAGGCTGTCACAAGTACACATGCACGCATACTCATATATTTTTAGTAAAAAGAGCAAAGTATGTTTCTGGAGAAGGATGCTGTGTCTCCAAACGCTCCTGTCTTTGGAGGCTCCACAAACGGAGGACATGTATGAATTTGGGAGGGCCGGGCGGCAAGGGCGGCGACGGTGGGTCCGCACGGCAGAACTGCTTGGAACTTTTCTGACATCCTGGGATCGAGGCAGGTTAATGTTCGAGCTCGCCTGTGGATGGTGGGACACGGGGAAGTACACGCAGACAGCAAGACAATTTTTGGGTTTTAAATCCCCTCTCTTTCTAGGAACAAGGCAATGAGAAGACCAATAATGGCACCCACTACAAGTTGCAGCTCCTCTATAGCAACGGTGAGGCCCTCTCCAGTGCGGAAAAGGGAAGGGATAAATGGGGGAGAGGGGAGGGGACATTGCGGTTTTCAAACGAAAGGGATTTGAACTCGCAGCTCTGTCCTGATGGGGAAGTGCTCTCGGGCCACTTCCAGTGCCGGAACTAAGGAGGCATCAGAAGCTGAGCAGCCTGGGGAGGAAGCTGTGGAGGGAGGCTGATGTAGTGGGGAAACGGAGTCCAGCCTGTGCTCTCAGAGGTGCGCAGCGTTGGTCTGCGTCCAGCCGCGAGGAGAAAAAGCAGAAAACTGAGGCTGCACCACGCTCTTTTTGTGTGTGTGTGTGGGGGAGGGAGCGGACAGGTTAGTAACTTTTAGTTCTCCACCCACCAGAGTTCCTCACACCCTCTTTTTCTGAAGTGCAAGATCAAAGCTCTTATCTATTTATTTTGTTGGAAGAGGTGGAGGGTTATCTCTTCACTGAGTCGGGGTGCCTGGGAGAAGTTCGCTCTCTCCGGTGGCGGGGCCCAGTGAGTGACTTCTCTGCCTTCTGTACTCACCTTCCTAGGGGTCAGGACCGAGCAAGACCTCTTTGTCCGGCTCATCGACTCCGTCACGAAGCAGGTGAGCTGAGCCGGTCGGCTTCGGGCCTCTTTTTCTCTCCCTTCATTGCCTTCTCTCCCTTACACCCATTCTTTATCTTCTCACTGCTGAGGCTTTCCGTCATTTTCCTCCCGCCGCTTGTCGTTTCCAGTCTCATTGGCCCTCTAGGCTTCCTCCAAACTCAGTAGCGGCAAAGTCTAAGTCTTGGGTTTCTTGTCTGAGAGGTACCAGGGAGAGAGAGAAGAGGGTAGGGAGGACCCCACTTTCTAATTAACCAACTAGCCCAGGATGACAATCTCAAAGGGAAGGACATATTTGAAACAATTTGGGGGAAGGGGATTCAGCAACCCCCCCCCCCGATATATTAATATTTGGCAGAATGGTGGCTGGTTTTTTTTTTAACCTTCTCCCGCCAAGTTTTCCTAACAACTGAGTTGTCCATTTCTGAGAGATTTATTTTGTGTTTGTTTTTTAAATCGTCTTTCCTCTTCTCTTCCTCCATTCTCTTGTCCTGGCAGCCCATAGCTTATGAGGGACAGAACAAGAACCCAGAGATGTGCCGAGTTCTACTCACACACGAAGTCATGTGCAGGTAAGCTGAAGTTGCTAGGAGGTGGCTGAATGATTCTTTCTGGAGAGAGGGAGAGACAGGGAGACACTTGGAAACCCTTCTCTCACCTCGCGCCCAAGAGCGCGAAAGACAAACTGACCGAAAGATCAGAGACAAAGAGACCCTTCTATCTCTGGCTCTTACCTCTCCCTTCCCATCCCCACGAGTGCATTTCTAGGGCAGATGTTCAGAGGTCTGGAAGGGGCAAAGAGACGGTGAGCAGGCTTTACTCCTGCCGCCTTTCCGGAGGGAGTATCCTTTTTCCCAGAGTAGACAAAGTACCCTTCTCCACAAATTTCCTAGGACTCACCGGGAATCTTGGAAAGCGAAGGAGAAACAACCAATTCCCCAAATACATGACCTGGACCGGGCGGAGTGGGGCTAGACAGTTTCCATGGTCTAGACGAGAAAACATTGGCGCGCAGGCAAGGGGGAAAAAGACTGGATGGGGTGAGCAGTTTTAGAAAGTCTTCCAGGATAGGGACAGGAGACACCCTAACCGTAGCATCCCCGACAAGCATGAGGACTGCTGGCCTGTTTTCTCCCTTGCTGCGGAGGCCACCGCGCGGATGAGCGTGGGTTTACCGGCTTCTAACACTTGTCGAGTACTGACTGGGTCTAGCCTCAGTGAAATGGACTGGGATCTTCTTAATCCATCTCTGCACTTACTGTCAACTCTCGCCTTGGGTTGGGACAGATTGCATGTGAAGTGTACTTAGCTCAGGCAGATAAAACAGGCTTTGGGGGAGGCATCCGTATGTTTCTAAGTTCATTTCCGCGCGCGATAATGTATCAACTTTGATTGCACCTCGAAGGGAAATTGCCTAGGTCCTCCTGCGCCTGGCCAGCGCTACCGACCTACAGCCCAGCGAGCCCAGATCAGTTCCTTTTCTAGTGAAAGGTCTTGCGGGCCTGGGTTCTACTGGGGTAAGGAGGATTAGGGAAATCTTTATTTGCAGCCGGGGAAAACTAACCATTGGCTTCTGACTAAAACACTTGTCTAGATTGCGGGCTATTCTTCTCTACCTCCGGCTCCCCTTCGCTTTAACAGTTTAATGGGATCAAATCTCCTCGTTTCCAGTATTTTTAGGGGGTTCAAGAAGGGGGACAGTTAGTTATTTCCTTGGCTGGAAGGCGGGTTTAGAAGTCTCACAATGAAGAAAAAAAGTATATTGAAGAGATTTTTTTTTTTTTTGCGGAGGTGGGGGGTGGGGTGGGGTCAGACTAGGCATTCTGTCTTAGACATCTCTTCCCGGTTACTTGTCTCTTTGGTTTCTAATGACTCCACCCGCTTGAAGAGAAAGCATCATTTCCCTCCTCCAGCTTGGGAGAAAGACGCCAACCTCTCTTCCCGCCTTATCTCACGCCCACCCCCGAATCTTGAGGATTTTTTTTTCTTCCTCTTTAAGGAAAGATCCCTAGATTAATTTCTGGCTGCTTTGCAGGCAGCTCTGGCTGCCCCTACCCCTTTCCCCAGCGTGGTCCGAGAGAAACCATAACAATCAGTCGTGTTTGCTTTTCGGGTCTGCCCAAATATTATCAAAACAAACTCGCCCAATCTAAAGTGCAGTTTAGCCACCGGGCCTCCGCGGAGGACCGGAGGCAGGTCCTTTCCCGTGCGGCCCTGGGGCTGGCTGCCAGCTGGAGACAGCCAAGCCGGCCCCCACCTCCCTTCCAGGGCGTTCATTTCTCTGAGCCCCCACAGCCTGCCGCTGCCGCCGGCCCGGCTTCTGCCGAAGTGATTAACCCAGGAAGAAAATATAATCCCGAGATGTACTTTCTGTGTGACACCTAGATTAAAGAGACAGAGTACAGGGGCTCGGGGTGGCTAATCAAAGGACAAGGGTTGGGCTCCCTTTACTCCCTCCCGTCCCGCCGCTCCTAAAACGTCTTTGTTTGGAGACACCCTCCCAGAGAAGGAATTGCCCATTGTCTGGCGAATTACACCTAGCAATTTAAATGAGCCAGACCCACCCCACCCAGCTGCAAGGCCCGCCTGACAGTGGTATTTGTATTTTTTTTTAAAGCCCAATCCAAGCCTCCTTATTTTATGCTGTTTAAATAAGAGGCGGCAGGCATCAATTTTTAAAAGCCTCTAGTTTAGTCTGCATTAGCAACAGAATATAAAAATTTAATGCGCTGGAACTTCTCGGCAGTTTTGAGAACAGTGGAGGAGCTCGGCTATTGTTCCCCCCCCCTCCCCCTTTGCTGTGGGTAAAGCAGATCTCTCTCTCTCTCTCTCTCTCTCTCTCTCTCTCTCTCTCTCTCTCTCTCTCTCTCTCTCTCTCTCTCTCTCTCTCTCTCCCCTTCAGTGGACTTGGGTTCCTTCCTGTCTCAGTTCTCACACCTATTATTAGCTGTCTGTAACTTTGATCAAGTGCCCTCAAATCTCCGAACTAGAATTTATCAACTACTTCCTATGTGCTAGGCTGAGGGGATGTAGTAGCATTTAGCCCTGGGTTCCAATCCAGTGTCATGAGCACACTAGCTGTGTGACGCTGCTAAAGTCCCTTACTCTCTCAGTATTCTCAGGCAGCTCTGGAAGACTGTGTTAGGGTCCCGATCAGCATCCTGGAGGGAGCTTTCCTGCTGGGGATCCCTGCCCCCCTCACGAAAAAATTAGTAGTCTGGCACCTTTCCACTCACCTGCAGAACCCCCTCCTTCCCCCCTCAAAAAACAGTGAAAAAACAATGCTAGGAACTAGGGATATGAAATGCTTTTTTTTTTTTAAGTTCTAGAACAGTTTTTTTCGGTCAAGCAGCTTACATTCTAGTGGGGGTAGGGGTGGTTGGGTGGACAGGTATATAATATGTAAAAGGCTAAATAAAGGAAAGTAAATACATCTATGAAATAAGGCTAACATTCCCCTAGGTCATAGGATTGTGGTGAAGAATCAAATGCCTCCATGTGGGAAAGCTTTTTGTGCCACTAAAAGTGTTAGAAATGTAACTCATTCTACTGTTATTATGCTGTATCCCAAGCAGGTCTCTTTCTTAGCCCCTCTTCCTATTAGAGCAATTTGACTCCAGGGGGGATGAAAGTTCTCCCTGTCTCCAGCTTTTGCAATACAGATACCTCAGTCTCTACAGCATAGAAGGGAAGATTCAAAGGCCCAGCTCCCTAGTAGTTAGAAAGCATAATTAGTTCCATTTGCATTGAGTCCTTGACATAACTGGATACACTCCCCGATCTCCCCACATTTTTTGGTGACTGGATTCTGACTAATCTCCAGTGGAAAAGAGGGCATGTGTATGTGTGTATATGTGTGTGTGTGTATGTATACATGTATGTATGTATGTATGTGTGTATGTATGTATGTATTGGTCTTTAAGAGAGAGAGCAGTAAAGTTTGAAAAAATAATTTCCCCAGGAATCACTTTACCCCCACTCTTCTCAACTGCCCCCCCCAACTCTTCCTCATTTTGCCAATTATTAGCCAGGAGAACTCTCCTCTGTTCTGTTGCTGCCAGTCGCCCCTGCGCCCTCAATGCTCAGAGGGTTAAAAGATATTATAATTTGAACAGAAGTAGTCTCGAGGCCTACAGCTGGCTAATAACAGAGTTGTATTGAGGTCTCCAAAGCCCCACAGCTGTGACTTTTCGCCACAAGGCTCAGGCTAGACAGGAGCCTAATCAGATGGGCCAGCCGGCCAGTGGGGCCAGTGTCTTTATCGGCCAGATGGTGTGAATTTAGACACTTTTGTTATGCAATCACAGGGAGGAGTTGAAGAGGAGAGAACAAAACAAAGACCGCCATGCTGGGCGGTTATTTGAGTTTGAAACTAGAGACAGATTTTGGAAAGTTGAGGGTTGAATTTGAAAAGCAGGTTTTAAAATTTTTTTTTTGAGGGGCACTGGTTGGTCTTGTACAGAAGCTTGACTGACTGGACACCCTGTTTGTAGGACTGCCTCCTCTCCCATAGCAGTGGTAACAACAGCGACAGCAACAGCAATAATAATAGGAAAGTGCCTTGCAAAGCTTAAAGTACTATAGAAATGTGGTCCTGTCGATGAGGTCACAAATTGGAGTTTAACAGTGATGATGGTGATCAGATCAAACAGCTGTTAATTCCCTCTCCTCCAGCTCTTTGTATTTATTTTACGTATTTTCTATGCACAAATATTTGATATACTTATATAATAAAGACATACTGAAGAGATAATGACATAGGACATTAAAAACATTATCTCCTTTGATTGACTATAAGCTCTTTGAGGGCAGGGACTTTTCATTTCATAGATGGAGCACCTCCCACCATACCTGACTCACTACAGGTACTATTTAAATGCTTGTTGATTGATTTATTGGCTCTGACTCAACTTTTGCCTCTGTCACTTCCTACCTATGTGACCTTGGACAATCAATCAATTAATAAATAAATGACTGGCTCTCTCTGGATCTAAGTTTGCTCATCTCTGAAAAGGGAGTGTGTAAGACCTTGTGGTTGTTCAGTTGTTTTCAGTCATGTCCGACTCGTCATGACCCTTTTGGGCATTTCCTTGGCAAGGATACTGGCGTGGCTTGCCATTTCCTTCTTCAGTTCATTTTACAGATGAGGAAACTGAGGCAAGCAGGGTGAAGTGACTTCCCCAGGTCACACAGCTAGTAAGTCAGGCTAGATTTGAGCTCAAGAAGATGAGTCTGACTCCAGGCCTGGAGTTTAGACTAGATGGGGGATTTTTCAATTTTGGGGGGAATCATGAGGCAGCTAGGTGGCTAAGTAGGGCCTGGGGTCGGTGTTGTTGTGAAGATTGTTGTGAGATAACGTTTGCAAAGTGCTTAGCCCAGTCTCTGGCATGGTATAGATGCTACCTAAATGCTTATTCCATTGCATACGTGGTCTCCTTGGTAGCCTGGGAAGCCTACTGATACCTTTTCAGAATGGCGTTTTTAGATATATAAAATAAAGTACGTAGGATTTCAAAGATTTAGTGAAAATTAAAACTTAATTACCCACCCACCCACCCACCCCATCCACATTCACTGGCCTCTTGAAGCCTATGCACAAACCCCCAGCTTCAGAACCCATAGACTAGACAAGATTCCTTTCAACTCTGTTTATGATCTTCTATGTTCAGAGAGGGGAAATCCCCTGCCCACAGGAATGCAGCTAGAAGGTGGTATAGTAGGGATGGGCACCCAGGTCTCCTGGAACCCTAGTTCAGAGCTGTTTGTGCCAGGTTCAGCGGAATGAGAGTCCCCTGGGTATCTCTCCAACTGGATTACAACTTCTTCCCCTCTCTTCCCATATGTCCATCAAAAACTCTTCTTAGATGGGGAAAAGGATGAAAGAGGTCCTGAAAGTGAAAGTCCTCCCAATACTGAGGTGAATAGAGGACTGTGGGAATGAGCAAAACCACCAGGCCAAATGGGGAAACCGCTTTCATTTTATTTCTGGGGAAAGTGCAGATACTCTGGTTTCTCTTTGCTAGGCATAAACATATAAACACTGTCTTAACCAGGCCAAGGACTAGTTTCTCAGTCTTTTCTGGCATTTCATACTTTTGAGCTAGCTCTGTCAGAAAATCAATCCCAAGGAGCTGATCCAAGCTGAATTTGGGCTCAGACCTGGTCATCCTCAGCCTCTACCTACATATCCAGTGAAGGGGAGGATCATGGGAATTATCTGGGTCTCAGAGGTCCCAGATCTCAGAGACTAAAATCACAGATTGTGTTTGGAGGTGGAAAGAACACTCCCCCCAGGCTTGAGGGCCTGGATTCAAATCCTTTCTGCCATTTACTACCAGTATGACCTTGGGCCTTTCCTGGCCCTCTGTTTTCTCCTCTGCAAAGTGAGGAGAGTGGGCTGAATGGGCTTTGTTTTCTCTTCCAGTTTTAGATCTGTGATTCTATGACTGCTAAGAGGTCAGGTGGGCATCTAGAACCCATGGCCTGGAGTCAGGAAGATCTGAGTTCAAATCTAGCCTCAGGTGCTTACAAGCTATGTGACACCCAGCAAATTACTTCATGTCTGACAGTTTCCTCAACTTTAAATAAAGAATAAGGGTAGTATCTATCCACCCTGGGATGTTGTGAGGCTCAAAGGAGATATTTGTCAAGTGCCTTGAACATAGTAGGCACTTAAATGCTTATTCCCTTCCCCTTCTGGCACTGAATCTGTGATCTATCGCTTCTGCTTGAAGGGCCATAATCAACCAAGAAGCATTTATTAACATTCTTGCAAACCCCAATATTATGTTCCAGGTATAGGAGATAAAAACAACAAAGAAATGATTCCTGTCCTATAGGAACTTACATTATATGGGGGAGGGGTATATGTACATACAGGAGAATATATAATGTAATTTGGGAGGTAGAGACACTAATACTTGGTGGGAGATGGGGTAGAGGGGAAGAATTGTTGTTGTTCAAGCTAGTCTGATCCTTTGTGACCCTATTTGGAACTTGTTGGCAAAGATATTGGAGTGGTTTGTCATTTCCTCTTCCAGCTCATTTTTACAGATGAGGAAACTGAGGCAGAGTTAAGTGACTTGTCCAGGGTCATACAGCTAATAAGAGGTCAGATTTGAACTCAGGTCTTCCTGATACTCTATGCACTGGGCCTCTCAGAAGCTGGGGCAGAATTAGGAAAGGCTTAACATAGGAGGTATCCAAGGATTTGCAGAGGCAGGGGTGAATAGGCCTGGATTTTCTTTTCTTTTTTTAAAAATTTTTAATTAATCTATTTTGAATTATCAACAATCACTTCCATAAGCTTTTGAGTTTTAAATTTTTCTCCACCTCCCTCCCCTGGATTTTATTTTCAAAACCAATCAGGATTAAGCCCAGCTGGTGGAGGAGGCATTTTGTTATCTTTTGAAAAATTAATAATAACAACTCATATTCAGCCAGTGCTGTAAGGTTTCTAAATCCCTTCTCTGGCAACAACCCTATGAGATGAGGATGGGGTAGGGAAAGCAAAAGACTATAATTCCCATTTCACAGAGTAGGAAACAGAGGTTCAGAGAAGTAATCCTATTCTTTCACGAGGACACTTGAGGAGTTCAGGGAACTTCTTTTCACGATTGGCCTTTAATTCAATATCAGTTCAATAAACATTCATTATTCACTTACTATGTGCCAGGCACTGTGAGAGGTTCTGGGTATACAAAGACCAAACTAAAATGGTTTTAAAAATTCAGTTTGTTATATTGAAAATCTGGCAGGGTCCTAGTACAAAGACCCCACCCTTTTATGTTTGAATTTTATTCACTTCTCCCAAGTCAATCCCCCACAATTATACTGCTCTGGCACCAGACTTACATTTTTATCTGTTTTTCTTCTCCTCCTGAGGAAATCCCCATGGAAAGGCAACCGAATTCAGCTGAGGAATTTTGCAAACTCACTCGTCTTCCTCAGACTTGCTCCTGATAAAGCTAAGCAGATGGGCCCATTTTGACATTGCTCTCTGTGTGTGTTTTCTTTCTGAAATCCCATGCAGCTAGCTCAGCAGTCATGCCCACTCTGGGGTCAGCTGACATGTTGATGATGTCAGCTGAGATAATCCAGGTGGATAGTCCCGAGTTCCTAGGGAATGAAGGCCTCAGAGCTGCAAGATTTGAGTCCTGAGGCTTCTTGAGCAATGCCAAGACATTATCAGGATGTAAACAATATTACAGTAATGGGAGAAATAAGAGAATGAGAGAGACACAGAGAGAGACAGACAGATAGACAGACAGATGGATAGACCAACAGCTGACCAGAATTTTTATTAGTGTTAATCTTGGATTGGATTGAAAATTTAAAAATAAAACCTGATATAATTTCAAAGGCAATAGGCAAAATATCTTATAAAAAATCCCAGTGGTTAAATTTGGCTTTTCAGAAGAGTTTTCTTTTCTATTTTCAGCTGATTTGGTGAAAGTTCTCAAGAGCCCATTTAGTGAAAGTTCAGAGCATCTGTCAGTTTGTTCAGCCCAGGGGGGCAGGGCCTTGTCTTATTTCTCGTGATGTCTCCTGCACATGCAGAATAGACAATACATATTTGTTGAACTGAGTTGACCTGACTTTCTCTGGTATATTTCACAAGCAGGGCTCTTTACAATTATGGTTCCTCATTCATTAAATCTATCTATCCTGGTATGGAGGAGTAGATCTGTTTTTGATTCACATCTACAAGGTAGTCAGTGGAGTACTGGGGGGTTGGGAGGCAGGGTGGAATGTAAACAGATGATAGAGAATTGCACTGAAAATCAGTGTCACCTGGGGATTAGACTGTGGGGCTGCCACTGCCATATGCACAGTGGAAGAGGTTGGTTTGCTCAGGAGCAAGGCACCTCTCTCTGCGACTCATTATCCTGCTCTGTAAAATACAATCACGCTTAGAATAACTGGACCATAGATGCATAGTTGGAAGGAGCTAAGGTGCCATCCAGTCCAAAGCTATTATTTTACAAATGGGGAAGCTCTGGCCTTGAGAAGTAAAGGCACTTGCACATGGTCAGGAAGGACTTCACCCAAAGCCTTCTGGATTCATGTCCATCCCTTTTCCTACATGGCCTCTCACAATCACTGGCTAATCGATGGTGCCAATTTTTCCCTTGTCCAGTATGGACAACAGTTTTCTCTATTTCAACCATTTTAGAATTATATCCCTGGCCAAACCTGAGCAGTTCCCCAATATGGTAAAAACACCAGGGCCAGCGTGAATGTGGGACGTACACTGTGTGGTTGAAAATAGCCAGGACAGCTTGAGAAGTCTGGAGTTTCTTTAAGCAAGGGACAGACAGCATGGTGGGGTATGTCTCCGTAGCCACAGCTCTTATTACAGGACCTGGAACATAGGAGGTTCTCCTAAATACTCGTGCAATTGGGTCTCCAATTTATCTCCCACATCTAGTTTCCTTTGATTATTTGGCTAAAGTTTCCAGGTGTTACTTGAACTGGTATATTTTGCTCTCCTGAGGTCCAGTCCAATGCAATCTGATCTAATTTATTAATTCAACAAATATTTATTGCATTCCTATTATGTAGAAAGCACCATAATAAGCATTAGAGATACCAAACAACTAAACCCCCCCCAAAAAAAACTATAGTTCTACTTGGGTGATGAATTGGATGAATGAAAAAAAAATTAAGCACTTCCTGTGTTCCAAGCACCCCGAGCTAAGAGGTATGACTTGTAGACGTATGAGTGGATGTATGATACTTTGAGGATGATGGAGAAGATGCTAAGTGGGTCAGGAAACTCCCTGCAGGTTAGCAGATGCTACTGCAGCTGAGCCCTGAAAGAAGCTAAGGATTCTAAGAGGGTGAGGTGTGCTGAATTTCTGGAATGGAGATCTGGAGATAGCCATTTGCCAAGTCTTATAGGTGGGAATCGGAATGCCCAGTTCAGGGCAAAACAAGCAGGCTGGTTTGGTTGGGATGTAGCGTTCAAGGAGGGGAAGAATTGGCACGAATCTATGAAGGTTCTTCAGTCAGTTTTTCCTCATTTTCATACTATCTCTAGGCCCCAAACTCTCTCCTCATCTGGAATACTTGAACAAAACAAATGTCTGCCCTGGCTTGAGGGACCTCTGAGTTCTTTCCTACATTTGTGAATAAGGCTTTACACTCATACTTTCGGCTCTATGTTATTTTCTTTTTGAACTAACCATAACAAAGTCTGACCCTGCACCAATGATGTCTTGTACAGAGTGGACGCTTGATAAAAATGTTTGTTAAATTGAAGAGGAAATGAACTTCCTCTGACGTCCAGCATGTTTCTGTCCATGCCCTGCCACAGTCAAGGTGGCCCCGGCTCCCTTCCTACAGATTGCTTTTTTTGTTTGTTTGTTGTATTAACCTAAACTAACTCCAGTTAGAAAGGGGCCGTCTGTCACTCTGGAAATGTACATAAAGCATTCTAGAGCTAAAGTGTTTTGGATTATCCATGCCATTGGCACCCTCTGTTAGCATTGATCCTTCCTTCCTTCCTTCCTTCCTTCCTTCCTTCCTTCCTTCCTTCCTTCCTTCCTTCCTTCCTTCCTTCCCTCCCTTTCTCCCTCCCTTCCTTCCTCTTTCCCTCCCTTCCTCCCTCCCTCCCTTCCTCTATCTCTCCCTCCTTTCCTTCTTTCTAGTATGTACTATGTGTCCAGTTTTGTAGGAGGCTCTGTGGGGGTATACAGAATTATAACACCATCCTCACTCTCTAGGAGTTTACAGTCTCCTTATAAAGTCCCAGATTCAGAGAATGTCAGAGCTAGAGGCTCCAGTTCAGTACCAGAAGAGACAAATTCAGAAAAGGGGAGTGAGTGACTTGCCCACTGTCACTTAGGTTCATGCTAGAGTCAGGACTAGACCCCAGGGCTCTTGCCTCATGGTCCATCCCTCTTGGCCCTGCCCTGGAGGCCCAGGGACTGTTTGTGATTTAGTTAGGTTAGGGGTGAGTTGGAGGGCAGCTTGAGGATTGGTCTGGGGAGGGCCAGGGGCTCCCGCATTGTGTGGATTTGAACTGTTTTTGTTTCCTTCTCCTCATTCCCTGCAGTCGGTGCTGTGAGAAGAAGAGCTGCGGGAACCGCAATGAGACGCCTTCAGACCCGGTCATCATTGACAGGTAGGAAAGGTGTTTCTGCAATGGATTTTTTCCCTCCCTTCGTGAAGTTCAAGGTTGGTTCTCTATCTCCTGACACTGTCGTTGGGTAGGTACCGAGAGGCCTGATGGGGCCTGAACAAGTGGGAGGTGGCTGCCTTCATCCCAGCTAGACGGTCCTTGGAGGAAGCAGTCCTGCAAATGTTCTCCTGGCTTCCCTTCCCTGCGTGCTCATTTCAGTGCTGGTGATACGTGTCGAGAGTTAATGGCAGACATCTCTCCCAACTTACAGGGACTGGATCCAGTAGCATTGTAGAAGGGCTATCTTTTCAGGGGTTAGCTGTTGGGTTGTGGCTGTGCTCAGAGAGGAGCCAGGCCAAACTGATCTTGAGGTTTAGGGGAAGGGAACTGACTCCATTCTCCATCGAATCTGGTCTGTTTTCTCTTGGGATTCGGAGCTGAGTGAGGGCTGCTTTCTGTGCCGTGTTCTAATGGGGAAAGACTCTTTTGGGCCAAGGCTTGGAGGACAACTTGCCATCTTTTGTATTTTGCATTTTTGTAACATGGGAAATAGAGCTAAGGAAACCAGCAAAGACAAACAAAATCATCCTTCTGAGACTGTAAAATCCTGAGGAAAACCCATTTCCTGTTCCCCATCTCCCAGTCCTTTTTCATTCTTTAGATCAGAAATTCTCAGCCTTTGCAAGAAATAGGACCCCTTAACAAAACTCCCCCACATTTCACATGAGAGTTGTGTTACTGTTAGCATATTGATTGAGTTGATAAAAAGCAAATATGAATTCAGGAACACTTAGGAATGAATTTGTATTTTAATCACTACATGTGAGACAGCTTGGTCTAATAGAGAGCTAGACTGGGAAACAGGAAGACCTAGGTTCAAGTCCTACCTCTGAAATATACTAGCTATGTGCCCTTGGGCAAATCACTTCACATCTCATTGCCACAAAAGCAATTCTCTAAGATGAAAAGTTGCAGAACAAACCAGTTCTCTAAACCAGTGAAATCTCAGATCCAGTCCCCATCCCTCTTAAACACAGCAGCTCTATATATTTTTAAAAGACAGTCACACATAATATTCTAGTACTAATACTGAAAGTTAGAGCAGAGCTACTGATTTGCATCTGTGGAGGGAGTTTCCCATATAAGAATTTCCCCATATCAGTGCAAACAGGTCTAGAGCCTTACCACAGTAATGAATGAGACACATGCAGTCTGGAGAAGGTTGGTTGGCTAATTTATTACCTTTCTTCATTTTCATGAAATGGACCCCTTGCTGTAAATCCAGTCTTTGTCAGGTTCGTGGGTTGAGTTTCACTGCTATCAGCTGTTATACTGCCTTTGGAGGGGTTTTCCTTGAAGAGAAGGCTTTGGGAGACAGGATTGCTATTCAGAAGCATTTGAAGACCTGTCAGTCTGATGCAGGAGGGATCAGGCATGTTCAGTTTGGCTCCAGAGGGCACAGCTAGGAAAAACAGAGGGGAATTGCCAAGATTCAAATTTAGGCTCATTATCCAGAAAAAACTTTGGACGAAGTCAAATTGTCCAAGAGTGGGAAAGGCTTCCCAGAGAGCAAGTGTAATCTACCCTGGAGTGCTGTGAGTGGAGGCTAGATCGCGGGCTGGGTGTGTTAGAGTGGGGATACTTTTCCATATGGGTCGGACACTTGACAGCTGCCAAGGTCCCTTCCGGTTCTCTAAGATTCAGCAATTGGGTTTCCAGTCTGGCCCAGCAGTGGAATCTTGAGATCACAGTTAGTGTGGGCCTTGTTTAGACTAAAGGGAGAGCACCCTTCACTCTGCTGAATTCTGGGCCTAAAATCATAACCCTGGCTCTCTTCCCAGTTTCATGTGGACGCTACAGCACAGGAAGAGGAAAACTGGAGATGAGATTCCTGGGCCTGCCTCGGCTCCTTTCTTGATTTGGTGCCCTTAAGCAGGTCACTTGGAGTCTTCTTCCTCAATTACCCTCCCCGAATCCCAGTGGGAGAGGCATGCTTGTCAGCTCTAGACACTGTCTAGACCAGGGGTGGGGAACCTTTGGCCTCAAGGCCATAGGAGGCTGTCTAGGCCCTTGAGTGTGGCCCTTTGACTGAATCCAAATTCCAAAGAACAAATCCCCTCAATAAAAGGATTTGTTCTGTAAAACCTGGACTTGGTCAAAAGGCTGCATCCGAGGACCTAGGAGGCCACATGTGGCCTTGAGGCTGCAGGTTTCCCCCCTGGCCTATACCCTGTCCCCAAGAAGAAGGTCAAGAGCTCTAATATTTCCCATCCGGGGTTGGGATCCTGTAGACATTGAAAGACCACCAGCCAGGCAAATGAGAAAGGGGGCTACTGTGTGGGCTGAGAGATGACCTCTGAGCCTCTGTGACTTGGAGATCTCAGGAACTTTCTGGAGCCAGGATCATCATAGGCCCAGAGACTCTTGGGAGAAGAAGGTAGGACAATACAGGGTATCTTTACAAGGTGTATGGTTATTTAGTTTGAAGACTAGGAGATTTTGGCCTTGAAGGACCTCAGAGGGTTATTACATATTACATATATAGCACCAAGCAAAACCAATTCTTCTATTGACCATGTCCACAAAACTATGTTTTAATCTTCTCTTTGAGTCCATTCCATCTCTATCAGAAAGTGGAAGGCCTATTTCTTCCCTTATTTTATTTTATTTAAAATATTTTTATGGATTTTTTTTTCTTAACAGTGGAATCATTTTCCAATACATCTGTCTGCCTGCTCCCTCCATCTAACTTTCCTTATGACAAAGAAAAACTTACCTGAAGCCAGCAACCAATGCAGAGATCAAATCTGACAGTTTAGGCAGCATTCCTCACTAGGTTTCAGAATGCTGTGTCTCTCTGCCTAGAGAGATGTGCTTCATCATCTCTTCTGGGCTGAGATTGGTCCTTACAATTAATCAGGGTTGTTTCTGTGCACATCATTATGACCACTGTGTCTATTGTTCTCCAGGTTCTGATGGTTTCACTCTGCATGGGTTTGTCGGGCCCGCCCATATTATTTCTTAAATTCATTATTTTTTCTTAAAATACTTATTATCACTCTTTTGTTTTTATGTCACCTACACATCTCAATATACTGCACCCCCTATCACCTTCTGCTTGTAGAGAGCTATTCTTTATTGAATATAGACTGGGGTAGGGTGGACTGTGATTTCATTGGCATACCTAGATGAAGAAGCTCACTCTACCAATAACATATTATCTGAAATTTATAGTCTTTAGAAAGTAACCCAGAGTTCTTGGAAATGAAATGACATGGCTAGTCATGTATCAGACTTAGAACTTGAACTCAGGTCTTCCTGGCTTTGAGGCTGGTTATCTATTCACGAGGCCATGCTGTCTCTCATCACTTATAATAAGGAATGTAGAGAGAAAATAAAGAGTTCAGAAAAAAATGAACCAACAGATCCCAAAAGTCTGACATTATGTATACCATTCCGATACCCATAGTCCCCTAGCTCTGCAAAAAGTTAGGGAGGTGCCTTCCCATCTCTCTTCTTTGGGGCCAAACTCGGTTATTATATTTTCATGGAAGTGTCCATTGCTTTATTGTGGTAGCTCTTTCCACTTATAGTCATTGTATATGTTGTTTTCCTGGCTATATTTACTTTACTTTGCATCAGTTCATGGAAATCTTCTCATGCTTCTCTGCGTTCATCATTTCTTAGGGAGCAGTCCTATTCTATTACATTCATGTAGCATAATTTGTTTTTTAAATTCAATTTTCTCTTGTTTTCAGTTCCAAATTTTCTCCTGTCTTTTTATCCTCCCCTACTCATTGAGAAGGGAAGGAAAATAAAACCCATTACAAATATGTATAGATATGCAACACAAATTTCTTCACTAGCCATATTCCAAGAAACAAAGAAAAGAAAATAGGAGAAAATATGCTTCAGTCTGCTTTCTGAGTTCATTAGTTCTCTGTCTGGAGGTAGATAGCATGTTCCATTGTGAGTCATTTGGAATTATGGTTGGTTATTGTGTTCATCAGAGCAGCTAACTCTTTCTTTACGATACTGTTTAGTGCAGAAATTGTTCTGATTCTTCTCACTTCATTTTTTTGTACCATAATTTCAATTAAATAAAATTTCAATTTAAGCAGCATAAATATCATCATCCCCCAATTCAAATGTACCCACTTTGTTTCTAGTTTTTTTTTTTTTACTGTCCCCCAAATGTTGCTGCAAATGTTTTTGTGTCTGTGGAACTCTCCTTTCTGGCTTTGACTTCTCTGAGGACTATGTCTGATAGTATAGTCCTTGGGTTAAATGGTATGAATAGTTCATTGAGTTCTCAAAGAGTTCTAAATTATTCCATGAACTGGTTGGGCAAGTTTATAGCTCTACCAACAGGGTATTAGTGTGCCTGCTTTTCCACAGTCTCTCCATCATTGACTGGTTCTGTCTTTGTTTGTCTCTGACATGTTGATAGAACCCCCTCCCTTTAAAGAGGAAGAAACTGAATCTAGAAGAGCCTTATCAACTCAGTCAAGGTCAGAGAATTTGTTACTAGGTGAACCAGTACGGGACCCCAGACTTCTTCACCTCTAAACTGATGCTTTTCTCCTCTCACTTCCCTGCCTTTCTTAGTGTTTTCCTTACCTCAAACAGAAAGCAAATGTTAGTAAGACCTGGAATGAGATGTCTGACTACTTTCTCCCTTCTTCTTAGGATGGACAGAGGGCAGTTTCCTAAAAATTGGGCTGCATTCACTGGTATAATGAGGACACTGGATTTCAAGACAGGGATAGAGGCTCAGATACCATATCCATGCTGGTGGATATTGGACAAGTCACATAACATCTTTGTGCCTCAGTTTCCCCCTCAATAAAATGGAGGGAGGTTGGGCTAGATGACCCACAAGGTTTTTTCTAGTTCTGTACATCACATATAGGGGCAGCCTAGGTGTAATTCTGTAGCTCTGGCCATTACTGCTTTGTGAGAACTGGAAATCTTAGTCTCCCTCTGAGCTATTTATCTGGTCCCTTTCACCAGCTCGTCTTTCCAAAAGGCACTCCAACTTCATTCCCGTTTCTCTACTAATAAACACTCTGTAAACCAGCTTCAAAAACTGCTTTCCAACCCATAAATGGTAACTAATACCATGCATCCCATATACACGCTCAGTATTTAGCTTCAGTTTTACTTTTAAACAAAATCTGTAATATACACCCTACAAATATCACTGAGTCTATGCTTTTTTCCTTCACACCAACGCACATGTAAGAGGCAGGAAATTATCGAACTTTACATTTCTGAGAGCGGTAGTGGATAGCCCCATTGGGTGCATGCATGGTTGGACTGGAGAGCCTGAGATTCTTACAAAAAGATGGAAGTTGTTTCTTGGTAACCTATCATGGCGTTTTATGGGACCATGGCATTTATTTTTACTATCTCATAGGCAGTTAAACAGCCCTGTGACGGCTCCGCGTCACTTAAAATACGTGTTACTTCCGAAATGTAGCACGTCTGCCCACGGAAACATACATACCAAAGCGTATTGTAAACTGGCGAGTTTCACGTTTTAAGAGAACACATTTTATTGTAAACAGATGCGTTTGTTTCGCTTGTTTATCAGAGGGTTTTTGTTTTGAAAATATTGTTCCCTCAAAGAAGCAGCCTGGCTTCCTCCATCCTCTTTGTCTTTGGGGGTGTGCCTAGTGTGTGCATGTGTTTGTGTGTTGGTGTGCCTTTGTCTATAGAAGAGAACAGAGAGGGATTTCTAGTCCTTTCTGCAGTATCATCTAGGGACAGTCAGGATAAATTGTGTGGCTAGAGGGGTGGAGTGGTGTCGTGGAAAGAGCCCTGGCCTCCGAGTTAGGAGGCTGCAGCTTGAATTCCTACTCTGCTCCTGGTTCTCCAGTTGTCTGACAGTGGACTGATCACTTCCACTTCCTGAGGCTCACTTTTCTCCCGAGTAAAATGAGTGGGTTGGATGAGATGATATCTGAGGTCCTTTCCAGCTCAGTATCAAACATTTTATGATCTCAGTTAGCTCTAAATCTATCACAGAATCACAGAAGAGCAGAGTCGGAAGGGAGAGCAGGGCCCATCTTGGGAAAGTCAGATTTGAAGAATCATTCCCTTGACCATATCTTTGGCAAATGGTCATCTAGGCTTTGATGAAAGACCTATGCTCCAGGAGGAGTCCTGGCCACTGCTGCTGTTGGGAGGGTGATCCACTTCCCTACCAGCATTAAGACGATACAAATAATGTTAGAACCTCCATTGAGGACCCAGAGGACTACTTGCCTCTTTGCTGTTGTTTACAGATTTTCTTTAGCTCTATTCCACTAGGAGCTCTTTACCCTTTCCAATCAGGGCAGGGTGATTATCAGCTGTGATTTTATGGGATGGCTCATCCCATGACTTCTTTTCTGATATTGTCCCAGCTGTCTGACCCTTTTCCCATTAAGGAGAAGGGTCCTGAAACATCTCTTCACGTCATATAGATTTTCAGAGCTATGGTTGCAGCTGGAACACACACACACACACACACACACACACACACACATACACACACAATATCTATCTATCTATCTGGCATACATGTGGTTATATGTTAGTATAACATATATTACACATAACATGACACATATTACATATAACATGTAACTTACATTATATAGTAACCTATATGTATTAAGGTTTCAGTTGTCTTTTCAGTAAGTATTAGATAGATGAAAGGAAAGTAGCATTCTGTAGAGAAGGGAAGATTGTCTCTGGGCTCCAATCTCAGCTTTGACACTTACCATTGGTGTGGCCTTGGGCAAGTCACTGACAGTCTTTCTGAATCTCAGTTTCCTCATCTGTATCATGAGGGGGCTGGACTAGATGAGGATCAGATGAGATAATGTGCTTGCAAACCTTAAGGTACTTTAAACATTCTTCTTCTTCTTCTTCTTCTTCTTCTTCTTCTTCTTCTTCTTCTTCTTCTTCATCATCATCATCATCATCATCATCATCATCACATAACCTCTATGGTACTTTCCAGCTTTAGTTTTATGATCCTGGAGTACCACTCTTACTTATGCAGGAAGCCAGATGAATCCACAGTCTGAAAGTAACAGGAGAAAAAATGTGGTATAAGGTTAATGCATTTGGAACCAGGTAATCTGGGTTCGAATCTTGGCTCTGCTGCCTGGATGACCTTGGACACCTTATGTCAATCAAACACTTCACAAACTTTACAATGTGCTAGAAATGTAAACTATTATAGTTATTCGTCTTCCTCAGTTTCCTTCTTTGTTAAGATGAGAGGGTTGAATGGGACCGATTTCTAAGCTGCCGTCCTGCGGCTTAGGGTCCTATGAACCCTTGATGCTAAATCAGAGCAGCATCCTGCTTCTAAAAGAGAGTGAGACATAGAAGCAAGAAACCTATAAAAAGTCATAACCTAGGCTTATTAATGCTTTGAATAAAAGTTCAAAGTTCCTGGCTGAGCAAAATCGTCTCTCTGCAGTCCTCATGCTGGACTCTGTCTCTGATTAGAAGTTTGTTGTGTGTGTGTGGATAAATAGAAAAGCTAGGACTGATTTACATTTGTGGTTTCCAATAGAAGCGGGAATGCTGCCCTGTTTATGATATATTGCTTTTTTTCTGCCCTGCCTCCCTCTGCCTGTTCCCTAAGTGGAAGCTTCTTCTAAGGAGAAGAGCAGATTTGAAAGACAGCCTAGTGGAGTAGACTACTAGGAGAGTAGGTTGTTTAACTTTCCTGGATTTTAGGAACATCATTTGTAAAATGCAAGCGACTAAATCCAGGGACTCATTTCCACCTCCGAAGCTGGCTTTGATGTATTGTTGTGTTGATTGTCTGTGATGGATTGTGAAAGTGAGGGAGAAAAGGTTAACGATGGAGATTGAACTTGAAAGTGTGTCCTAGGGGGTGTGTGTGTGTGTGTATTTTTTTCAGAAAACTCCTTGTTATACACTTATTAGTGCACCCTTGACTTAGAGCGCTAAGGTTCCTTAGGATCCTAGTAACTTATAAACTTCTAAGGATCCCTTTGCATTTGAAATCTCAAATGATAATTCTATTTTAATGGAGGCAATCCCCTCAAGTGGAAGAGGCTGGGGATTGCTTCTCTTTACACTTTGATCAGAAGACCTGTGTTTGAATCCTGTTTTGGCTATCTTTTAGCATATGACCTTGGATCAGTCATTTTATTTCTCTGGGACTCAGTTTCCTCATCTTTATATGTAGAGGCTGGACTAGTTGCCCCCTAAAGTTCTTTCCAGCTTTAAATGCAGGATCTTATGACCTCAAATGCAGGCTGGATTTGGGGTCCAAGGACCTGGATTCAGGGCAATTTCCCTAATGCCAAGGTGAGACTATTAGCTTCTTTGTGCCTCAGTTTCCTCCTCTGTAAAATAAGGGATTTGGAATAGAAAGGCTTTGAGTAATCTCTAACTCTAGATTTGTGATCCTTTGAGGCAGCTAGGTGGTGCAGTACTTAGAGAGTGAGCCTTGGGGTCGAGAAGACCTGAGTTCAAATCCTGCCTCAGACAATAGCTGCATGATCTTAGGCAAGTCACTCAACCATTGTCTGCCTCAGTTTCCTCATCTGTAAAATGGGGATAATAGTCTTCATGGGGTTGTTGTGAGAATGAATGAGATAACCTGTGTAAAAGTGCCTTGCAGACATTGAAGGACTATGTATCGTTATGACTATGAACAGCTCTAGGAGGGAGGTATTCCATATATTGTTCTCCCCATTTTACACGGTAACAGAAAACTGAGACTGAGAGAGGTTAAATGAGGTGGAATTTCCATTGCTATGACCCTAGGAAGTCCCATCATTTCTCTGAGCCTCAGTTTCCTTCCTTTAATAGGAAGGGGTTAGATTAGACATCCTTCCAGCTCTCAATTTAGAATGTTAGCTAAGACTCGAACCCAAAGCGTCTGCTCCCATCAATGTGGCCAGGCATGGACTTTCTCTGGGCTAGTGCAGAGCTCTCAGGCAACCTCTTCCAAACTGTCTTTTCCAGAGTGCTGGTCCTTCACCCTCCAGCCTGATGGACCCCTCTCCCCATCCTCCCCCTCCTCAGCTCCTACATCTGCTCTCCCTGCCGTTGCTGGAATCAGGGTGTTCTCCCCTGTACCTTCTCCTGCCATCTGGCACCCCCCCTTTCTGCAGCTCTCTGCCTCATCAACTCCCCAGCTCCAATGAAACATATGTTTCATTCCTCTTTTCCCTGATCTATCCGTGCATTTCCTCTCTCAGATTTAACACTTTGCATTGGAGACTGGGGATATTGGTGGGGTGGGGGAGTGAGTGAGGAGGCTGTGGGAAGAGAGCCTTGGCCCACCTGTCATACCGCCTCTCTCGTAGGCGAGACAATTCTAATGCAGAACTAGATTTGGAGACTGAAGACCTGGATTCAAGTCTCGACTTGGTCACTTGGTTGATCCTGGGATCTCGGGCAAGTCCCTAAACCATGGCATCATTTGTGGAGATTCTGGTGTCATGGAAAGAAAGGCAGCTTTGGAGCAGGGAGGGCCTGGCTTCAAATCAAGGCTCTTCCATTTACTGCCTGGGTGACTTTGGGCCAATCACTCACTCTCCTGTTTCCTCATCTGTGTAGTGAGGGGGTTGGTGCTAGGTGGCCCCTCCAGTCCCTCCCAGCTTAAACCTCAGATCCCAAACCCATCCTAGTAGGTATCAAATCTATAGATTTTGAATGGTATGGAAATTCCTTCTGCCAGTATTGATGACAAGGCGTCTATGACTTAGCAATGAGTCCTAGAGAGTTTCCTGAGGCACTGAGAAGACAAATGACTTACCTAGGGGTGCACAGCTAAGACATGTCAGGAAGGATTTGAACCCAGGACTTCCTGACTGCAAGCTTCTAATTCAATCCGTTATAGCACCCTGCCTGTACCCTCTAGTACTTAGGTTCAAAATAATAGCTAATCTTTATTCTGTTGGGCAAAAGCATGCTCTAGTGGGAAGTGGTGCAATAATGGGAGAAAAGCCTTGACCTTTTTGGATTTGGATTTGGATTTGGGAGTCTTGGATTCAAATCCTGGTTCCAATGCCCAATGGCAAGTCACTTCCTTCTCTGAGCTTCAGTTTCCTCATCTGTAAAATGGGGCAATAACCCTTGCACTATTTTCCCCAAAGGAATATTGAGAAGAATTGCAACAAAGTATGTTGCAATGGAGAGAGTCAGATTTGGAGTCAGAGGACTTGGGTTTGAATTAACCACTTATTAACTATGTGACCCTGGGCAAGTGATTCTACCTCTCTGGGCCTCAATGTCCTCATTTGTAAAATTAGGGCTTAAATTAGGTAACTTGTAAAGTCCCTCCCAGCCCTAGATCTCTCATCTATAAACCACACACACACACACACACACACACACACACACAGGAGTTATTATTTTTTCACAACTTGCTATCTGCCTTGGTTTTGTTCATTTGCCAAAGAAGTATCTTTAGATTTACTGAGCCATCTGTGATCTGTGGTGAAGGCTCCTGATTTATCCTCACTTCTCCCTCTAATAATAACTTTCGTTCATGTAGCAGTTTGCAAAGCCCTAGCCCCATAACCAGGTGGGGAAAGCAAGTATGATTGGCCCCATTTTGCAGATGAGGTAGCTGAGGCCCAGGAAGAAAAAATACTTTACCCAAAATTACATAGGGAGTAAGTATCTGAGACTGGATTTCAACACCATCTTCTGATTCTGACCTCCAGGTTTGCTTCCCTCCTCTCTACCTCTCCTTAGGCTTTGCAAACTTTTATGTACCTTCCTCTCCCCCGCACCCACTCCCTGGCCCAAACAACTTTGTCTTTTGTTTGTCTGTCTTTTGTATTTACTTCTCTGTGTCCATGGAGCTTGATTTTCCCCAAGAGAATGTTAATTCCCTGACGGTAGAAGCTGTTTCCTTTCTGTCCCTGCACATCTAGCATCCAGCACATTACCTGGTGAATACAAGGTGTTTAATAAATGCTGGTTGAAGGAAGAGCATATATTAAGTGTTTGCATTTATGTACCAGGCACTGTGTTAAGCCCTGGAGGTACAAATGTAAGTACAAAGTAAGAGTCCCTGCTTTCACTGAGTTTGTTCCTTGGGGGAAGACAATTGGGTACCCAGAACAGGGAGTGTGGTTTTGAAGTCCATAAGTTTAAAGTCCAGTTGAGAGGGGGATGAAGACTAGATTGGGCCCCTCCACAAATGGAGGCCCAGGAGGACCTTACTGATGGAAGGAGTCAGGTCTTGTAGAGGGACATTCCAGGTTGAGAAGATGGTGGGTATAGTTGGGTGTTTTAGCTGGAGGAGGCTGCAGGTGCTCAGGGAAGTCCATAATGAGATAGCAGCAGATGCTTGGTTTTAAAATCCAGAAGCCAGGAAGAAGGCTAGTAGTGGAATTGGGAGCTGGTGGGGGTCTTTCCACAAAAGGAGGTCCAGGGGGCAGATCCAATGGCTGATTTTATATTGGTGGAGATGTTCCCTAAATGGGTAAAATCATAAGTCTAGTGAAAAAAAAACTAAATTAAAAATAATAATGCTAATATTAATAATGTTAACATTAACATTAATAATAATGTCAATATGGTGATCATGGTAGGCAGAATGGTAGGAGAGAGAAAGAACTGGTTTCCAGTCAGGAAAACCCAGGTTCGATCCCTGATTCTGACACATCCTGACTGTGTGACTCTGGCCAAGTTACCTACACAACTTCTCAAACCTCTAAATTATAGAGAAAGTATAGGGGAAGAAACTGAGGTTTCTGAGATTCAAACCCACTCTCTTTGATCTGAGCCCAAAGCTCTTCCCGTTACCTTCCAAAATCTCTGTAATATGACATTGAGGTTCCAGGGCAGCCACTATTTTAAAGTCAGCCTCATATCTAACTTGACTGGTTGGCAGTACTTAATGGGTTAAGAGAGGTGATGCCATGTAATGGGAATCATCTTGAAGAAGAGAGAGGATTCCTGGTGTTAGGGCCACCGCTGCCCCTGTCTGGTTGGGTGATCTCAGGAATATACTGTTGTGCCTTTCAGGGCCTCAGGTTGTTACTTAATGGAGTGAGGGGATCGACCCAGGAGATCTCTAAGGGATCTTCCACTGCTGACATGTTGTGATGCTGTGAGGACTCCGGTGTGATGCCGTTCAGGGTGGCTCCTCCTCTTCTTAGCATCTTTGCCGAACGACTGGAATTATTGATTCCTGCCCTCAGTTTGCTCATCTCTAGTCTTGAGGGGCTATCGCTCTGTGGAGCTTCCTGGGGAATTTCCTAGGAGCTGCTCCTCTGCTTGACCCTTTTCAAGGGAAATATCAATTCCTTACCCTCTGGGAGAATGGCTGGCTGGGTTCTTCCAGCTGTCCTGGTAGGAAATCCTTATGTTTTTACAAGAAATAATCTCCCCAGTAGAGATGCTCAGCCAGAACATCATCTGCCTGGTGCGACTCTCTCACTTTTTGATTCTCCTTTTAGTTTCCCCCTCTCCTTCAGCTGGTCCCCTAGGTGATGAGCAGGAAGAGGGAAGCTCCTTTTACTTCCTTGGTCCAACTTTAGGGTCTCTTCCTGGAAGGTGGCATCAGCTGGGGAGTGAGAAGTGAAGCCCATTGGATTTGATCTCTTCCTGAATCATTCAGGGCAAATGTTTTCCTTTCTGGAAGTTAGCACACCCTCCCCCCACCACGGAAAATGGGCATAATCTATACTGGAGGTGAGATAATACCTCATGCACTATGATCACCTCAAAGCCACCATTTGTGGTCCATTCTTCTGGCACTGGATGAAGAATCAAAAGATCTGTTCAGATCTAGGCTTTGACTTGTCCGGCTGTTTGTCCTTTAGTCTCTCTGACTCAGTGTCTTCATCTATATAATGGGGGAAAGATAGGTATAGGGTTTGGATCAGTGATTTTCTTGTGATAGGGATTTCCTGGATGAGCAAACTAGGAATACCTTTGAAGTTCAGGCCATCTCTGTAACTTAGAGTCTGAGAACGAAAGAGACTTACAGTCACACAGCAAGGATGTGTCAGAGGAACTTGAACTCAGGTCTTCTGGGCTCCAAGGCTAGCTCTCTATCCATTATACCACATTGCCTCTTCAATGTGGGTAATAGCCAGATTTTCTGTCTCACAGGGAGCTAGTTAGGTGGCTCAGTGAATGTGAATGCTGAATTCAATCAGGAAGACCTGAGTTTGAATCTCATCTCAGATACTATCTGTGTGACCTTGGGAAAGTCCCTTCACCTCTGCCTGCCTCAGTTTCCTCCCCTGCAAAATGGAGCTAATGATAGCTCCTGCCTCCTAGGGTTATTTTGAGGACTGAATGAGATAACATATGTAAAGTGCTTTGCAAACCTCAGATATATACATACATATATATATATATATTATATAATATATATATGCTGACCATGATTATTATTATTATTAGGAAAGGAATTATGAGCTACAATTACCATTGCATAAAATTATTAGAATATTGCTATTCTAGTTCTTGCTTTAGGCGTCTTTGGCTGCATTCATTTCATTTTTTACATTGTAATAACTTAAGCATAAATAATCCACACTGAAACTGAACCCTCCATCATAACAACAAGAACTCTGCTAAATAAAAACAATCAGCACTGGGACTGTGTCCAAGAATGTGTGTAACGCATTACATGTATGTAATACATCTATGTATGTATGTAATGCATGCGTGCATGAATGTATATAATACAAGTGGCCCCCTATCTTTCTGCAGAGAGGAGAGATTGGCTTCCCCTATTTTGAACCTTTTTGGGGCTCTTTTTCTAGCACTGAACCCACAAACTTACATGATTTCTTCTTGGGGATGGATGACATCACACAGTTACATTCTTTAGAAATTTCCTTATTCCGTGGAATCACTATCATTCCATGGGACTGACCATGGCCCAGTCATGAGATGACAAAGACCCATCCAAACTTTGAATCTGATTGATAATCAAGGAGCCTCCCAGCTGGACACTTGCCATCCCTCTTGTATCCCGGGTTTTCCCCTCCATCAATTGTCTGTTCTAGCCAATTACTCCTATTTTCTGCCCATCAGAACTTCTGTTCTTTCCCTGTGACCCTCAAAACTTTCACATCTACCCTTTAGAATACCTTTCTCTTCTCTTCCATGTCTATTTGAATCTTACCCACACTAGAGTAAGAAGGAAAGAAGGAAGGAAGGGAGGAAGGAAGGAAAAGAGGGAGGGAGGAGGAAAGAGGGAGGGAAGGGGAAGTGAGGGGAAGAAAGAAGGAAGGCCTAGTATCTTGCCCAGAATCACTCAGCTGTTAAGTGTCTGGTTAGATGGAGGGTTACTCTTATTTCTGAGCAGTTATTTCCAATTTAGTCTAGGTGTCAATTTTTCCCCAGAACCACCATCAGTTGGAAGTAAATTTATTTCCGTCTCTTTTCCTTCTTCTCAAATAAACCCTTCAGGTAACACTGAATACAGCCTGGAGACCATGCCATATGTGTCCGTTAGAAAACAAACAACAAAACTGGGGATATTTAGCCTGGAGAAGAGAAAACTTAGTGGTGAAATGGTAGTGGTCTTCAAATATTAGAAGGATGATTTGGTGAAAGACAGATTATACTATTCAATTTGGTCCCAGTGGTTGGAAGTAGGAGGCATGGGGAAGAGCTTCATCGAGGCAGATTTAGGTTTATTATAAAGGTAAATCTAATGATCAGAGCTTTCTGAATGTGAAACAAGCTGCCTTGGGAAAGGATCCCTTCAACCAAGTGCCTACTTAATATCTTTCTTTCTAACTCTTGTTCTGGGTATAGCAATTAATTAATAGTGTCATTGCTACTAGAAAAGTATGACAATTAGTGGCCCTTATGATGCTACTCATAGCCCTCGGAACTAAACAGAGCAGTCTGGGACTGAACAGAACAAAATTCTGTTCCCAGATCACCACTCACCTCTATCTTCCTCAGTTTCCTCAACAATAAAGCAGGGATAATAATAGTACCTACCTCCCAGGGTTTTTGTGATGGTCAAATGAGATAATATTTATAAAGTGCTTGGCATAGTTCCTGGCACATAGTAGGTGCTTAATAAATGCTTGTTTCCTTTCTCCCTTCCTAGCCCTTAGTATAGGTTTTGGCACATACTAAGTGTGCTTAATAAATCTTTTCCTTCCCCTTCCCCTTCCCTTTCTCTTTCCCCTTTCCCTTCCCTTCCCATTCCCCATCACTTGAAGACGATAAGTGAAAGCAAAGATTGGCCAAGCACCCTTGGGTAAATCGTAGAAGGGATTCTTACTCAGGTGTGGGTTGGGCTAGATGGCCTCTGGGGTACCTTCTGACTCAGGTATACTGTAAATCCAGGCTTATTGTGGATTCTTGAGCCCTAGGGAGTCTGCACATAGATTTCAAAGTGCCTGAAAACTTCTATGGGAAAAATGACTTTATTTCCATATCATTTCCCCTTGTGTCCTGGCAGTTGTTGTAAGGGCTTCACCCTTCTGTATGCTCTCTCCTACGTCCACTGGCGCCGGTGAGCATAGCGGATGGGGATGAAAAAGCCCCTGTTCTTAGCCCTGCACGGCACCCTCCTTTGCACGAGCCCACCATTGCCGGGGCTTTGTGGATGCTCCACTTTTCCCCTGGAGGACGAGTCCTTTGTTCACTCTGGAGCCAAGATCTCTCGCACCGAGTTGTTGTTGTGCCATCTGTCCATCTGTGAATTTTTTAGTAGCCTGGATGTTTGTGAGAAATCCGTAACTTGCAGAGCATTTTCCAACCTACTCACAAGTGGCTTCCTCAGAAAAGAAAAGGGAAAAACACCACACACACCAGACCTCAGCCATCCAAGCCCATGTCCGTTGCCAGCACGTCCCCAGTCAAAGCGCCTGCCGAGGTCCCCAGGGGAAGCTCCCGCTAGAAACCCGAGGCGAGGATGGTGAGCTGTGCTGGGATTCTCGGAAGAGCTAATGGTCATGCCTCAGCTTTCAGTTTCTTCCTTATAAAACTTCATGATGTGATTAGGCTATGTGTTTCCTAGCCAGCAGATGAGTCAAGAGGCAGCCAGGAGCAGGGCTCAGGCATCCTGTCGGGCTGAAAACAGGAAATGGACAGTCTTTTCTGGAGAAGGAAGGCATCTTATTCCAAATGGATGTATCTGAAATAGGGGAAGACAACAGAAGATGGACAATTTCGGAAATGAGTGGGCTTTGAAGCTCACCCAGTGACCTCTGCGAGGACGCTATTAGTGCAATGTCTCATGAATGCAGAACTCTCAGCCAGACCTGGGTTTGATCCATGCTGTGCGACCCTGGACAAATCATTGTCTCTGTTTGGAGCCAGTTTCTTTACTGGAGAAATGGGACAGGACCAGATGAATTCTGATACGGACTAGGTTCATAGAGCTGGTGCTGTCGGCAGGGTAGCAAAATGGGAAGAATGCCAGCTCTATATTCAGACAACCTGGGTTCAAATCCCACCTTTACTACTATCACCGTGACCTTGGGCAAGTCACTCAACCTTAGCTTGTTCATTTGTAAAATGAGAGGACTTGGCTATGATCTCTTAGGTTGTATAAGGAGTCTGTGAACTTGGTCCATTCTAGAAAGCAATTTGAAATTCTTGGAGAGAAGTGACTAAATCACTCACATCCTTTGACTCAGAGATCTCACTGTTAGGGACATGAAACCCAAGGGAATCAGAGACAGAATCCAAGGTCCCATACAGTCCAAACATTGATAGAAGCTTTGTTTGTTTGTCTTGTTTTGTGGTGGCAAAGAGCTAGAAACAAAGTAGAGGTCCCTCACTTGGGGAATGAATTAGCAAGCCATGGTGTATGACTATAATCCAATGGGATATTATTGTGTAGTAAGAAAGGTTGACTAAGGAACTCAGAGAAATATGGGAAGATATGTTTGAACTGAAACAGAATGAATGAAATGACTGCACACTGGGCTTCACCAAGGCAAATGAGAAGAATAAAACATTGAATGATAAATAAAACATAAATGAGAAGTGTAAGATGTTGAATCTCGGGTAATTAAAACACCAGTGATGGAATATAACTCCTCCTCTGAGCAGAGAGTTGGGGGACTATGGGGGCAGAATGATGCATACATTATCAGGCATGGTCCTTGTGATAGTTGTTGTGGCATTAAAATGATGCATGCCTTGGATCAGTGTGGTATAGAGGATAAAGTTTCAAGCTTGAAGTCAGAAAGATGGAGTTAAATCTCATTGTTGACATTTACTAGCTGTGTGAGCCTGGGTAAGTCACTTAATTTCTCCAGACCTCCTTTTCCTCATCTGTAAAATGGGGACGATAATAGCACTTACCTGCCAGGGTTGTTGTGATGATTAAGTGAGATAATATTTGTAAGACACTTTGCAGACCTTAGAGCAGGGGATAGATCTAAGGATTCCCATTTGTCTTGCTTTATCCCCACTTTTCCTGGCTTTCCTTCTTGCCCCCTCCTTTTCCTCCTTCATCTGCCATTTTCTTTCTCTGCTTCATTTTACGAGCTTCCCCCCACCTTGTCTTGTCTCCCCTCTTCTAGCTCCAAGTGAACCCTTTATTTCGCCTGGCAGTTGGGAGGCCTTCCAGGAGCAGTTTGCACCTTCATACCTACTCCTCCCTCCTCCCTCAGTCCTTCCTCTTCACTCCTGTCCCCAGTGAAGAAGGAAACGTTTATTTCTCTGTAGATGTTCCATTTATAACTTCAGCTTGGTGGTTTACACTTTAAGTGGAGTCCACCGTGCCTGTAAATTGGACTGGATCAGTAAGCCTATAATGAGACCTCTAAACCCAAACAGTGGATGTCTGCTGGGATTTTATTGTTCATAAAGCTTCTTCCCTGGGGAACGATGGAGTCATTAGGTGTGTGCTGTGTTTAATATTTGGTCATGACAGGAAGCATCCTTTTCTATTGTGATGGTAGCTTGGAGTTTTTTAAGCAATCGGCTTATTCAAATCACTGGGATTGGAAATGGATGAACAAGTCAAGAGAGGAAGATTGCTTTCCTGGTGTAGTGGAAAGAGGCAGGGAGATGTGGGTTCAAGGCTCCCTCTTGACACTTATGAATGAGGTGATTTCAGCTCTCTGAGTCTCAGTTTCCTAAACTAGAAAAATTGGTATAATAACAGTACCTCTCTTGCAGGCTTGTCATAAGCCTCAAATGAGATGATGTGTACATATAGCACTTTGCAGATTTTACGTGCTATAGAAATGCTAGCTATTATTATATAAATGCTCATTATTAATTATGTAAGTAGTATTATTAATAACAATAAAACTAAAATGCTATGGGGCAGCATTGCATACTGGATAGGAAGCTGGTCTCAGTGTCTATAAGGGCTGGCTTCAAATCCTTCCAGTCTGACATATGAGTTGGTGACCCTGAAAAAGTCTGTCAGTCTCTCTGTTTTTCCAGGTAACTAAGGCTAGGAGGAGAAGGGCACTGGTAGAAAACTGAGGTTTTCTCAGCTGAGACTTTCTTCTATAGGACTAGTCAGGTATTATTTATTTATGGTCATCTTGCTCCTAAAACCTGTCTCAAGTGCTGTCCCCATGTCCTACCCCCAATAAGGCAGGCTGTTTGCATAGTCTCTGACTGGGGATCTCAAGATGGCTCCACTTGCTACAAACTCTGCAATAGGGAGAATATCTGACTGCCCCCCAGATATTTCTTTTTTAATCAGGCACGGCATGGAGTCATAGTTCTAGAGATGAAATGGGACTCAGTCTCAAGGGCCATCAAATGAGATACCCTAATTTTTACAGGTGAGGAAACTAAAGGACAGGGCAGGTAACTGACTTATCTAAGGTCAATGCCCCGGGTGCTTTGTTTTTAATGTTAAATTTTATTTTATTTTATATTTTTTAAGGTACAAACATTTCCCTTTTATTCAAGTGGTGCAAGTGAGAGATGAAGTAGCTTTCAAAGCTCAGTTTGTTTTTTGTTTTGTTTTGTTTTGCATTTCCCCCTACTTAATATTTACTTTTCAACATTCACTTTTACAAGATTTTGAGGTCCAATTTTTTTTCTCTCTCTCTCCTCTCCCCTCCTCCCCAAGACAGCATGCAATCTGAGATAGGCTATACATGTACAGTCATATTAAACATATTTCCACATTAGTCATGTTGTGAAAGAAGAATCAGAACATAAAGGAAAACCATGATGGCTGCTTCCTTTTGAAAGGAGTTGTAGTCTGCAGTGAGCACTAGTCCCTTTGTGAAAACAAAATTCCCTTTAGAACATGTGTTTCCCTGTAAGAGGTGAGAAAGTGTCCAGAGGTCAGGGAGATGAGCTCTTGAAGTGACTTGTCTGGGGATGGAAAGGAGGGAGGGGTTTAGGAGCTGAACTGCTGTTGTCCTAAAATCAGCCACTTTCATCTTCTTAATGATAAATGAAGTAAATGGGCTCGGTGCTGAAGGAGAATGTTCAGATCCCTGATCCGAGATCCTCCCAGGCCTCAAAAAATCCTGACTATAGAGTTCAGGGAGCATTAAGTTCAGCCTGCCTAGAGAGCAATCTGTGTAGAAGGGAGCAGGTGGTCTGGAACCACTGTCCTAGGCACCTTGGGACCATAGGGGTCCCGGCAACAGTATATGGAACTCAGGATAATCTTAAATATGGAGGAATTGTGTCATAGTGGATAGACCAAATGATGACTCCAGCATGCACTAGTTATGTGATCATGGGCATCTTCTCTGAGCCCCAGTTTTTTCATCTGTAAAAGGGGATAATTTATACGTGGACTATTTCCCTCCTAGGGCTGCTCATTGGGTCGTGGACTTAAAGTTGGAGGGACCCTTTGGTCCAATCCCCTTGCTTTACAGAGGAGGCAACAGAGGCCCAGAGAGATTGATAGTCTTACCTTGGCACCAGCCATTACCAAACAAGAGGAACTAGGAATCCAAGTGAGCGCATGAACAATGATAGAAGGTGATAGAGAGTTCACTTATGATTTGGTTGGGATCCGTTCTGCGGAGGTTTTAAATCATGTAACTTCTCTTCATCTATACATCAGCAAGTATTTATTATGCCCCAATTATGTGCCTGGCACTGTGCTATACATAAGAGAGACCATTAAGAAATAGCCAAGTCAATTCATAGCCCAAGTTTTATTTCTTTATTACACATTTATTGTTATCTGCATGGCCCAGAGCCTCATAAGAATCAGCCATTCTGGGCTGTCAGGGAAAATTTCCCCAAGTTCTGTAATCTACTCCTGGCTTTGAGGTAAACATGATGACTGGCAAATACATGTTCTAAAGAGGCAGGCAGCATCAGCTAGTGTCTCAATGAATGTCTTCCCTCCAAACTTAGAAGCAATAAGGAAACCTCTCTTCTGAATCACTTTGTTGCCAGCAAAGGAAGAGAATGCAGATTACCAGAAGTCTTTTCGATTCCAGGCTGTGTTGCCCAGTGGGTGTCTCTGCTTTGACAACACCTCTCTTTGTTCCTTCTGGCTGCCCTCTGAGGACTTGTCTCAGGGCTCCACAGGATGGACTATCCATGGCCCTGGATTATGCCTTACTCTTTTTTCCTTTCTTCTTTCTCATTCTTTTCCTCATTCTCTCTCCTACCTCCTTTCCTCCCCTCTGTTCCGCTCTTTTCCTCTTCCCTCCTTTCCCCTCTCCTCTCCTCCTATTCTTTCTCCCTCCTCCTTTCCCTCTCTTTTCCTTCCTCCCCCTCCCCCCTCCCCTCCCTCCCCTCCCCTCCCCTCCCCTCCCCTCCTCCCCTCCCCTCCCCTCCCCTCCCCTCCCCTCCCCTCCCCTCCCTCCCCTCCCCTCCCCTCCCTCCCTCTCCCTCTCTCTCTCTCCCTCCCCTCCCCTCCCTCCCCTCTCCTCTCCTCTCCTCCCCTCTCCTCTCCTCTCCTCTCCTCTCCTCTCCTCTCCTCTCCTCTCCTCTCCTCTCCTCCCCTCCCTCCCCTCCCATTCCCTCCTCTTCCCTCCCCTCCCCTCTCCTCTCCTCTCCTTTCTTCCTCTCTCCTCCCCTCTCCTTTTCTCTCCTTTCTTCTCCTCTCCTCTCCTTTTCTCTCCTCTCCTCTCCTCCCTTCCTCTTCCTTCTCCTGTCCAGTCCCGTTGCTCTGGCCACTGTTTACGTTTAGCAGAGCAAAGAACTCCATGACAGCATGTTTGTATGTTAGCCTTAAGAGATTCTATTACTCTCAATGGCCCATTTGTTTGCTCCTGCAAAAAGAAAAAAAAAGTTTTCCAACCCACTAGTTCTGCTGTCCCCCTCGGGATCCTTGTTTGAATCTTTACTGTAAGATTTTTTTTCTTTACAAAGTCCCAAAGAAATAATTGCCTTATCGTTAACAAACAGAATAGAGCTCTTATCAGTGCATACCCCAGAGCTTTGGTGCAAAAGTTGGGCCGTGCCAAGTGCATGCGTTAACCTGATAGAAGAAGGCCCTTTTCAGAGGCTGTCCTCGGAGGATGCTCGCACATTGAGGGCGTTTGTGTTGAGGGGAAGCAGAGAAAGTGCTTCTTAGGGCGCTGCGAGCCAAGAAGAGGTTGGCTGGCGCTTACCCCCTGCACCCGCCGAAAGGAGGCTATTTGTCTTGGAGGGACATTCTCCCATGTCCCAGCTGGCATCAACAATGAGCGAGACTTGGAGAATAGGATTTCAGCTCGTGCGGTGTCCTCAGACTGGTCCTCACCATCTCTTGGCATGAGCAGCTTTCCCTTGGAGGAGGGGGCTGTGGCCTGAAACATCCATCTGGGTCATTCCACAGGGCCCAGGCCAACCTGCCTTCTGATTTTACCATGGAAAGGGACACAGCTTGGAATACCAGTCAGCCTGTCAGCACCCATCTCCAGTTTGGATCTGGAACCTAGGCTGCATCCCAGGAGGATTCATGTGCACAGGAGAAACAGCCTCCCACGTCCTGGCCTGTTCATTCTCCCAACGAGAGTGATCTGGCTTTTGGATCCTTCAGCGTTCTTGTCCCCACCCCACTATGGCTGTGTCATTTCCAAGGAAGGCAACTGACAGGCGGGCCTGTTTCCACCCCAATCTGTGGCTGCAATATCACACTCATACTCACCAGCCTTTTCCAGGTCCTCAGGCAGGGCTAATGAATGAGAGGCCCAGGGAGACACATAGCTCTGAGACCAGCTTGAAATGTCTTTTTTTTCCTCTTCTTTTCCCTCCTTTTATTTTCTCCTCTTTTCTCCTTCCTTCCTCTCTTTCTTCCTTTTCTTTTCACTTCCATTTCCTTCCCTTCTTCCTTCTTTATTTCCTTTTCTCCTCCCTCCCTTTTCTCTCATTCTTTCTTCTCTCTTCCCTTTTCTTTTTTATTTCCTTTTCTTCCTTCCTTTCTCCTTTTCTTCCTTCCTCCCCCCTTTTCCTTCCTTCCTTTTGTTCTTTCATTTTCTTTTTTTGTCCTCTCATTCCCTTTATTCTTTCTCTCTCTTTTTTCTTTTTAAAAAAATTTCTTTAAACAAAGCAACAAAGATGTACGATGTTGTGTCAGCATCAGATACTGACAGTAAACCTCCCAAAATCCTTGGGGAAGCATTTGCTTGGGGTGGGAGAGATCTTTTCTCTTAAGCATTTCCCATCATTCCTTTAGTACATCTGGTTCTCTCATTTTCTCTCTGACTTCAGTGCCTTAAAAAAGAGCCCAAACAAAACAAAACCAAAGACCCCAACCATCCCATCAATGTCACTTTCTTTTAACCCTTTAGTTCACTGTGCTGAGTGACAAATGAACCCACCATCTTATCTAAAACTAGTTTAACCTTCTAATGGGATGTCAACTGTTTTGTCTAGGGTTCCCTGATTTGCTGTTATGTGGAAGACAAAGTTTAATTTTGCTCTTAAGATCCAAAGAGTGGATTAGCCTTAAAGGCGATTCCTTTTTTTTTTTTTATTTCTAGGTCAAGATTGCATTCTTTTTTTTTTTGACTTTTTTTGAATGACACTTTCCATTGTTCTGATAAAAGCATAAATACAGAAGGTAGAGCTGCACCCCTGCTGGCCAGCACATCATTTTCTTTTTATAAGCAGGTTCATTAGATAGACTTTGAAATGATGTCTCTGGGTCAGAGACTATCCATGCGTGCTCTCTCTCCCTTTCTTTTTCTTTCTCTCTCTGTCTTCTGTTCTGTGTCTCTGTCTCTCTGTTTCTCTCTCTCTGTCTCTCTCTCTGTCTCTCTGTCTTCTCTGTCTCTGTCTCTCTCTGTGTGTCTCTCTGTCTCTCTCTCTGTCTCTCTGTCTCTCTGTCTCTGTCTCTCTGTTCCTCTCTCTCTCTCTCTGTCTCTGTCTCTCTCTCTGTGTCTCTCTGTCTCTCTCTATGTCTCTGTCTCTCTCTCTGTCTCTCTGTCTCTCTCTCTCTCTCTCTCTCTCTCTCTCTCTCTCTCTCTCTCTCTCTCTCTCTCTCTCTCTGTATTGGAAGGGGCCATGCTAGTTAGAGGGACTCAGCCATAAGGGAAGCTGGTTGGGCTTATCGCTTCCATGCCCTGACCTTCCTTACCTCACTAGACAGAGGTCTGAGTTACAGAAATTAACTTTGCTGGTCCTGGTCCCCTGCTGCTCCTCATCCCCACTGCTAAAGTCACAGAATGGCGTATGATTGGCAGTCAGTGGTATGGGAGGCCCCAAGGTGGAATGAGCCCAGATAATGAATTGCTGCTTTACCCTGGGACAGGATGGAACGAAATATTAGTAGCATAGAGCAGGGACTGGGCTGCCTTCACTTACTCTGCACTAAAGAGCAGGCCTGTATTTCCATCACCATAAACCTTAAAGAAATGAAAATGGTGAGACGAAAATACCTTGAATGGCAGCATCCTCCCTGGAAATGAAATAACTCCTCTGTAGGTTATTTGTGGTGGGCTCTAAGTGGGGGATTTTAGCAGGCTGGGCTTGCTGCTTCTGAAGCAGGGGCCCTCAAGCATCTATAAGTGTGTGGTGAGTGTGTGTATGTGCATTGTGTGCCTGTGTATTATGAGTGTGTATGTGGACCATGTGTATATCTCTTGTGTGTATGTGGGTATATGTAGTGGGGGAGTTCTGTTCCTTAATAGCTGTGTGACTTTGGATGATTCATTCAGCTTTTCTGAGCCCTCAGTTTTATGATCTGTAAAAAGGGGAGGCCGAACTCAATGTTCTCTAAGGCTCTTGGCTGGCCCTAAATGCTAGGGACCCAGGTCAGTGATTTTGTTTATTGTCAGCCCTTTGTTTCTTGGGAAGGATACAATGAAGAATCAGAGGGTCTGGGTTTCATTTCCCTTCTCTGATCTTTAATGCAGTTCCTTGGGCCTCAGTTTCCTTATGTGTAAAATGAGGGAATCAGACCAGGTGGCCACTGGGGCCCTTCTAGTTCTCTGGTACCATAGGCAGTGACTGTTTTGCTTTTAGCTTTGTCTCCCTAGGGCTTGGTACACAGTTGGCCTTTAATGATTGCTTGCTGAATTGCATTGAGCTGACAGCCAAGACTTTGTAGGAGGGACTGAGTCTGGATCTGACAGTTGTTAGGCCTCTTCGTGGAGGCCGTGTCTTCTTCTTCTTCCCTTTGGAGGAGGACAGTGGAGTTCAGTGGTAAGACCAGGTGGGCATGGAGGGGCAGCTGACTTTCCCTTCCCTGGGGAGGTCAGGAGGCTGAGTCAAAATTGGCCAAGGGCCTTGAAATGCTTACCCTTAACCAAAAAGGACTTTAAAAAGTGGAAAGCAAATCTCATTATTTCTCAGGGCTACAGAGGCAGTTTTGCTTGTGGGTGTGCTTACTTTAAAAGCTTTACTGGGGGCAGGGGAGGAAATCTTTGTAGACAGTATGGCTACTAGAGAAATATAAGAATCAGACACTACCTTCGTTTCCCTTTCCCTCCCTTTTATTGTGGCATTCCATATGAGAGCCAAGCAGTTCTGTTCTTGAAATTAATCAGCCAATCAATATTTAATCTTTATGACCAGCTCTGTGCAGGGCACTGTGGGATCCCAGGAGGTGATGACAATAAGAACATTGACAATTCTCCTTTGGGGAAGCTAGGTGGCACAGTGGATAGAGCACCGGCCCTGAAGTCAGGAGGACCTGAGTTCAAATCTGGCCTCAGACCAAACACTTCGTACTAGCTGTGTGACCCTGGGCAAGTCATGTAACCCCAATTGTCTAAAAACAAAACAAAAAATATTACAGTCCTTTTCTAGAGCTTTTTAAAGTTTATAATATTGTCCACAAGAGAAGTCAAAACATGGTCCTGGCCCTCAAATGGCTTCCAGTCCTTTTGGGGAAGAGATCATGCTCCAAACAACAGAGAACCACCCACCCCATTGTCTATTATTGGCTCATTAGATATAATTGCCTGCTGAGCTGCTGTGGGAATTCAACTCAGTTGAAGGCTCGAGCCCTTCCTTACTGAGGGGTTTGTACTCTTGGGCTAGGCCTCAAAGTGGGGGAAGGGAAGGGAGAAAGAATGGAGAGGATTTGAAAGAAGTAGGACCCAAGGGACAACAGACACCATACCTACCATCATTTAAATGAAAAGATGGCTAACAGGCATCCGGATGCAGAATTGTTATAATAACCAATCCTGGCTCTGGAAAAGAGATAATGAAGCATTCAGTGGAAAGGATGCTGGATCTGGAGACAGAGGACCTGCCTCTGACTCTCCTCCACTCCTAATGGTGGCCAAGTCACTTCCTCTTTTGGGGTCTCAGTTTCCTCACCTGTAAAATAAAGAAGTTGGAGGAGTTGGTCTCTGAGTTTCTTCCAGCTTGTAGCGCCAATATCTCTGATCTCCTTCCTCTCAGTAGAGAGGAGGAAGTCTGCAGGGTAGAATTTTGCATGTGCTGCAAAAATCATAGGATCATACATTTAGAAGTAGAAGGGATTTGGGTGTGCATCAGTTCAAGCACTGTCATTGTACAGATGAGGAAATGGTTGATTTTTTTCTTGACTGCTTTTCTTTGTTATAAGGGGAGGTTCAGCTGGGGGAGGAGGGAGCCACACTCTTTGGAAATAATGCAATGTGGAAAGAGCCGTGCTAAAATTTGAGAAATGAGAGAAAGAAGAGGACTTTCCAGGGGCAGGGAACAATAGGACATTAAGGGAAGTGGGGCCTGGCTTGGGGAACACAGTTGGCCCTTTCCAAGGAGGCCGCTCCATAGCTCAGGCCTATGGGTATTGGTCTCAGGGGCACTTGACAAGAACCAGAGGGCCATGGGCATGGACTTACCTGTGCCCTCCAGTTAAAGGTGGAAGCAGAGGCCAGGGAGAGGTGGCCATGTTTATGTTTCCAGTTTCTAGTCCATCCCAGGGACTGTTATGGTTCAGTCATTTTTCAGTCATGTCTGACTCTTCGTGACCGCCTTTGGGGCTTTCTTGGCAAAGACACTGGAGCGGTTTGACATTTCCTTCTCCAGCTCCTTTTACAAGAGAGGAAACTGAGGTACACAGGGTTAAGTGATATGCCCAGGGTCACACAGCTAGTAAGTATGTGAGGCTGGATATGAGCTCAGGAAGATGAGTCTTCCTGACTCCACGCCCAGCATGCTGGGTAGTTCATTTTGGGAGTTACATGGAGGCTGTTAGATTGTTTTGTCCTCTGTGGTCACTATTGTTTCCAGCCCACTCATTACCCCCTCCGGAGGTCACGTCAGCATGACCTTTTCTTGGTAGAATGGGCTGCTAAGTCACATGGCCAAGTTGGTATCGGGGGTCGGTCCACATTTGTTTTCTCCACTCTTTTAATCAGAATGCTCATTTAATTCTATTCCAGCACCTGTTCAGCAATTAACACCCTCCGATTTGCATCTTACCCTGACATTTGCTATCTTTCCAATTAGTTTTTATATCAGTATAATTAGGTAGGGTTATTACAGTGCATCAGGCGGGGTCATGGTTATTCCCAAGCCTTGAAGCTCTTTCCCAGATTTGTTTAGGGAAGTCGGTAAGGGTAAATGGCTGATTAGGATCACTGTTTTTCTTCTTCATTCAGATCAGGAGAAACTGTTTCCCCATGTGGCTCGTGAAAGATCAGGGAAATATGTCAACCTATAAGAATTAGTATTATGTAGTTCATGACTTTTGGGCGAATTTACGGAGGATTATAAATACAGTGCAGGAGGTATTCATGCTGCAGGCGCTTTCTCCGGAGGGGGCAGAGGTAAGGATTCTCACCACGATTGCTCTGGGTGCCCACCAGGGGCGGGAAGAACACTAATGGAGTCGGAGACTCCCAAGCCAACTTTTTTTTTTTAAGTATTCTAAAGTGTTACAAATACATAGGGACCCAGCACAATGAATTTTTTTCTTCTTTGTTTGGAGGAACGAGGGGCAGGACGAGGACATCGTGGTCTTTTGACAGACTGCAATTTATTTTGTGAAATGAGTAATAAGAGCAATAGCTTACATTTCTGTGGCATGTCGATGTTTGAAAAGAGCTTTCCTCACGTTATGCCCTCAGAGCCTCACAACAGCTCCACAAGGAAGCTATTATTATTATTATTATCTCTGTTTAACAGATGAGGAAACTGAGGCTCAGAGACCAATGAAACACCACAAATGTAGAGACAGGTGGCAGCTTTGCTTCCTAATTCCAGTGGTCTGTATCTATCTTTATCCAGTAGAGACAGATATCAAGTGTCTACTATGTGCCAGGTGCTGGGGGAGACAATGAAAGGACAAGGAAGTTACCTTTTATCAAGGCCGATGTACACATATATGAGTATATATTTAAAAATGTGCGAAATAGAAACAAATGTAAGATAAGTTCTTCGAGAGAAGGGGCTGATTCATTTTCATTTTTATAGGTACAGTGCCTGGCATAGAGTAGGAGCTTAATAAATGCTTATCGAATTGAATTGAACACGTCTTAGTCTCTTAGATTAATGCTGAAATAATGTACTAGAAATCTCCAACATAGGCTAGAGGGAAGCTGTTGCCCGTAAGCAGAATGTACTTTAAAAAAGACCCAGCTAAGCCACTATAAATAAGGCATTTAAAAGCATATTCCCTTGTGCCATGAATTTCCCCTAGTATAGGTCAAATCCCATTTCAAACAACGCCAAGAGACCAGTGAATTTTTTTGGCGCTGGAGGTCTGGGACTGGGATGATTGAACTTTGCTGGAAATCAGAGGCGGCTCCGCTCTATCTTGGTAATGCCAAGATCAAGGTGGCCTTGGTGCTTGTCTTAACGAGACCTGACTGGTTCTGCTTATGGAAAGGAGACTGCTGGGTCGGTTGGCTGACATGGTAATATCTGGATGCTGAACCTGGTACAATCCGCAAAGAAACAACACCATGATTGATGGGGAGATGTAATAATCCTGCATTCCTGCGGGAGCGCATTTTACATTGTCAGACCTCATCTGGACAAGGTTTTCTTTTACCTGGGACCCACAATCCATAACAAGATGGAAGCATCTTGTTATGGCTGGCCTTGATTTTTAAAAAATAGGGACTATTTGGCTGCTTTAAAGGGCAGACCTTGGTTGGTGGCTGCCCATCTGGCCTGATAGTGGCAGGTGAAATGTGAAAACCCCAAGTTCTGTTCTGTTGCTGGTTGCTGCCCCGGGGTCCCTGGGGGAAAAAGGCAGAAAAGAGTGAAGAGAAAGGAGGAACAGCAGAAGAGAGGAGAAAAGGGGAGTGGAGAGAGTGGGCAGTGAGGGGGAGAATCATGGAGAGATCTGGGAAGGGCCCCAGAGAGCATTAAGCCCAGTCTCTTCCTAGTACCGATGAGACAGGAAGGCTCCTTGAGGGGAAGTGACTGCTCCAAAGTCACACAGAGAGTGGCTTAGCCAGGTCCAGCTGGATTTTCTCTTTCTCTCTCCTCTCTCTCCTCCTCCTTCTCTCTCTCTCTCTCTCTCTCTCTCTCTCTCTCTCTCTCTGTCTCTCTCTCTCTCTCTGTCTCTCTCTCTCTGTCTCTCTCTCTCTGTCTCTCTCTGTCTCTCTCTCTCGCGCACACACACACACACACACACACACACACACACACACACACTCAGAGTTTGAAGCCAAGGGGGGTGTGGGGGTGTGGGGAGGACCTCTTTCCTATAAAGGCATTTTCTCTCTGGGTTGCTGAAGTAGCTGCCAATTTAGAGGGCGTAGGAAACCTTTGAGGTCTCTGAGTCCATCTTCTTTATTTCACAGATGAAAAAATGAAAGTCCCAGAGAGCTAAAGGGGCTTCCTTGGGTTGCCCAGGCTATACAAGGTGAAGCTGGGACTTGAACCCAGGTCTTCAGGCTCTTGGTTGGAGGCCAGTCTTTCTCCTCAGCCTCATTGCTTCTCTCTATAGGGCTATAAAGGCAGCAGAGGAGAGGAATTGGAAACATTCACTTTTTAGTCTCTGAAAATATCTCCCTAAAACATAATAATAATAACAATAATAATAATAACAGCTTACATTAATGGTGTTTAAAGGCTTGAAAATTGCTTTATTTTGGGGGAGGTAGGTGGCATAGTGGATAGAGTACTGGCCCTGGATTCAGGAGGACCTGAGTTCAAATCCAGCCTCAGACACATAACACTTACTAGCTGTGTGACCCTGGGCAAGTCACTTAACCCCATTGCCTAGCCAAAAAAAAAAAAAGGAAAATTGCTTTATTTTACATTATCTTAGTGTATCAGAACCCTGCATAAGAGTTTCACTGTTGGCCAAGATAATGAGTCCTAGAGATGATATCCGGGAAGAGTTAGTTATTAAATTATTATCAAATGAGATAACATACGTCACCTTAGGGCACCTCAAAACTGCCAACTGTTATTATTAAGAAAGTGCTATGTAAATGTTAGCCATTATTCTGCTTATTCTGATTGTATTGGTCAGGGTACTTTTTCTCTTGGCTTGGAATCCCAAGGGTTTGCTAAGCATAGAGAAAGGATTTTTTTGCTTGTGGGATAGATTTGCTCAGTGGAGAGATATGGAGACAGTGAAGAATCTCTTGCCTCTGATGATGACTACCTTGTGTGACCTGGGGCAAATCACTTAAACTTCCTTGGCCTCAGTTTCCTTGTTTGTCAAATGAAGGAGTTGCTCTGGAGGACCTCTGGGCTCCTTTCTAGTTCTGAATCATTGACTATGATCCTTTGGTATCAGAGGCCCCGGCTTCCCAACTCCTGTAGGAAGCCTTCCTCAATCCCTCTTAGTTCCAATGCCTTGTGTCTGTTAATTCCTATTTATCCTGTATACCATGGCTTGCTTTGAATATATTTCTTTGTGTGTTGTCTCTCCCATTAGATTGTATGCTCCTTGAGGGCAAGGACTGTCTTTTGTCTCTTTTTGTATTCCAGTGTTTAGCATAGTGCCTGGCACATAGTAGGAGCTTAATAAATGTTTTTTTTAATTGAATGAAATGAATGAATGTCACTTAATATCTGTGTGACCATGGACAAATCCCTTAATTTCTCTGAGGGTGAATTAGAGAATCTCTGAGGTTCTTCCTAGCTCTGAATCTAAGATTTCAGAGCTTAGCACAGTGCCTGGATTAATAAATATTTATTGACTGACCGATTCCCTGATTCCACGTCCTGGGCCCTGATACCTAATAGCTCTGTGGGCTTAGACAAATTACTTCAACTCTCTGGGCCTCAGTTATTTTATCTGTAAAATGGGGGGGGCTGTAGTTAGATGTGCTGCCTTTCCTCTGTGGGGTCTTTACAGTGAGTTCCCAATTCCTTTCTGGTACCCCCCACCCCTACTGGGAAATCTAGAGTCCTTTCCCAGGACATGGCACTCGCTAAAAGTGGTGTTTAGAGCACACATAGCAATCCAGCAAGAGAGGCGTTAGTGGCTCCATCAGCCCAGTGAGCTTCAGGCCATTATCTGGCCATCTTAGCCTCCCTGAAATCTCACACTTCATCTTTCTCCGAGTTAATTTTGTCTTGGAATGCAAACACTCCCAGAGTACAGCGAAGGCCTGTTTAATATGCTTCCTACACACTCTGGGGACCAGAGAAGAGGGAGCGTTCCTGAGCGAGCAGCAGGAATTATTTAGGGTGAGCAAGAGAGCAGCAGTGACTCAAGGAGAGGCAGCCTGCACTGGAAGAACTATGTGGGCACTAGCTGGGCTCTTTCTTCACAAGTCTCTGCTCTTAGGGAGCTCTTTTTCTAGACAAGATTTTTCCTCCCCTTTCTTTGGAAATCTCTACCTTGCTTCACCCCTCCCCCACATATTGGATCTTCCCAAGTGTCTGAGAATTCCTCGTTTTCATTATTTCTTGTGGAATAATAATATTTCCTTATACTCATATGCCACAGTTTTGTCAGCTGTTTTCAGCTCTGTGAGCACCCACTTCATTTCCATTTCTTTACTGCCACTAAGCGTTTTGTGAGGCAGCTAAATAATCCAGTGGATAGAGCATCGGGCCAACTCAGGAGGACCTGAATTCAAATTTGCCCTTGGACACTTACTAGCAGTGTGACCCTGGGCAAGCCAAGTAACGTCTGTCTGTCTCAGTTTTTTTCCCCCCCACTGGTAATATATGAATAATAATAGCACCTACCCCCAGGGTTGTTGTGAGGATCAAATGAGATATTTATAAAGTACTTAGCAAACCTGAAATTAAAAAAATAATGTTAGCTATCATTATTATTATTTCTATGGACATTTTAGTTATGTATGGAAACTTTGACCCCCTTGAGGTATTTGCCTCCACAGTGGAGTCACTCCTGGGATCTAGGGTTTAGCATCTGTTCTTTAGAATCAAGACTGAGCATTCAATGGCTCCCAGTTTGCTTTCCTTTTTAATGTTCTTTTCGTTTATATGATTTACTCTACTAATATTCTAATTCAAAATAACTCAACAAATAATCTTTAATATGCATTAAGTGAAAGTAACCCCTCCCCACCCCCAACCCCTGCTCCCACCAAAAATACTTCCAACTCCAAGGACCAAAATAGAAATGAGTTCGTTTAATAAAAGTCTATGACCCAGAGCCTCCAGGGAAATGAAACACTTGTAAAGAAGGGGGAGAATTAGAAAGATAAACAAGGCAGTTACTATATTAAAAAAAAAGTTGTTTTTCTGCCTCAGTATCTGAGCAGCCCCAACCCAGCTTTCTGAAAGGGTGATGTCTCTTTGATCAAATGAGAGAGTGTATATAGAGTGCTCTGCAAACCTCAAATCAATCAACAAGCATTTATTAGGTGCCTTCTTTGTGCCAAGCACTGTGCTAAGATAGAAATGCTAGCTGTTATGTTCTCTTTTTGGGGCTGGTATTGTCAGAGGCTACTCTTGGTGATATTACTTTCAGTAGGTTGAGGAAATAGCTCTTCGGTCATCTGCTGACCGGCTTCTTTCTCCGTTCTTGGGAGAATGGAGGCTAAGTTGGAGAAGGCTTAGCTGGCAGAGTGCTCATTCACTATGCTAGGCTGTGTCTGGAGCTTAAGAGCAGACCAAAAGGGTATCATTGTTTCCTTCCAAATGCCAAAGTGTTGGCAAAATCCCTTCCAACTCTAAGTCTGTGATGCTGTGATCCTCTCTTAAGGAGAGGGCTACCGGGTGATGTCAGTGGACCAGCGATGAGATTTTGTAAAAATAAACTGTTATCACAGGGACTCCTTTTGGGCTAGGGCACTGGCAGTGTTTGCTTCTCTGCTGTCAATTTAGGAAATGCTTTAAAGAAAGAGCCCAGCTCTTCTGGGGAGACATGTGTTGACTGTTCTTAGCGGCCACCAGTCTAAATGTTTGGGACTTCAGCTGGAGGGTCATGTAGTCATCTGTTATAATTGTCATCTATTATTTATTGATTGACCAACTTTAGGAGCCCAGATGGGGATAATGAGAAGTACTCTGAAGTGATGTGTTTATTAGGAATAATAAACAGAGGCAAAGATGGGATTTATAGCCCAGTAACCAGGGGGATTTCAAACGAGTTACCTAGAGGGTGCATCAGAATCAGGTAATCACAGGAGAATGATTCCTTTCCTTTTTTCCTTTCCTTCTCTCTCCTCTCTTTCTCTTCTCTCTCTCTCTCTTTCCCTCTGTTTCCCTCTCATTCCCTCCCTCCCTTCCTTCCTTCCTTCCTTCCTTCCTTCCTTCCTTCCTTCCTTCCTTCCTTCCTTCCTTCCTTCCTTCCTTCCTTCCTTCCTTCCCCCATCTCTCTTTCCTAGAGGGTTGATCCCTAAACATTACCTAAAAATAACTCCTCTCCCCCTCATGCCCCCCCCCCCGGGGAGGGAGAGATGAACAAAATAATCAATAGAAACAGCATTATCAACTAGATCCAATTTCCTTGGAAATAAACCCAAGCAACCAGGCAGGAGAATCTGTCCTTATCAAACCAGTTTGCCTCCATCTATAGAGAGTTGGCTGATCAGCTGTTGAACTCAAGTTTATAATCAGGTTATTTACAATGGAGCCACACAGAGGGCCATTAAGCCTAATAACAAATTTGGAGATGAAATGCTGCTTTTTAGAAATGTCTGTGATGCTTATTTACTTTTTAAAAACATGATTTATTGATGCTGTTTTTTAATGCTTCCCCAATAATGCCTTCTCTCTCTTTTTTTCTTCCTTCTGCCTCTCTTTTTCCTCTCCCTATCTTTTTTCTCCCCCACTTCTCTTTTCCTTCCTCCATCCTTCTGTTCCCTCCTTCTACCCCTCTATTTTTTTGGGGGGAGGGGAGGGTTGGTTTTGGACCTGTGATTCCATTTATGTAGAGAATTTCAGTGTTGAAATTTCCTTTATGGATGAAAGTCAATCATTCCTTCTTCAACCTTGGAGAGTTGCTTGGGGGGCACTGAGACTGACCCACTGTCACACAGCCCATACATGTCAGAGTGAAGACTTACATATTTTGGTCTGGACGTGTGATTTCATCCATATGGAGAGTTCCTGGTGTGGGAATTCTATCTGTGGATGCAGGGTAGGCTTCAGCATGGATTCTTAACCTGAAGTTCATAAACTTAAAAAAAATCTATTCTGACAACTTTATTTCAATATAATTAGTTTTCTTTGTAATCCTGCATATTTTATTTTATGCATTTTAAAACACGTCTTGAGAAGGCTTCACCAGGCAGTGCCAGGGGGTTCATGATACAAGAAAGGCAAAAAGCCACCAGACTAGAGGTTTGTGAGGTATGCTGATCGGTTGTGACTTGCCCGTGATTGTGAAGCCAATAGGTGTCAGTACCAGGACTTGAACTCAGCTCCCACTGGTTCCCAGTGCCAACATTGTATGTGGGCTGTTGTGTTACCCATCAGAACACTAGCTCATAACCAAGAAAAACAAATTCATTCAACACACTGACCAGATATGACAGATTGTGCAACAGTCTGCACCCTCCTTTTTTCACTTCCTGACTATGAGGAAGAGAGATGTTTCTTAGTCCTCTGGGACCTGTTTAATTCATTCTAATTAGCCAAGCATTTATTAAGTGCCTACTTTCTCTGTTAGAGGCCTCGTGCACAGACAAAACCATCCCTGCCCTCAGTGAGATTATGTTCTTCTAAGGTGGGTAGGATACAGCATTTACAGCTAAGTAAATACAAGATTCTTCTAAAAATATACAATTTCCTTATTGTGGGCTCTCCTTCCACCAATGTGAATCCTAGTCAACCACCCAACAAGCAGACGTCTGCAACGTGCCAGGCACTAAGGGTCTGAATAGTCCCTGCTCTCCAAGGATTCCCATTGCAGCCAAGATGGATCGTTGCATTCGTTCTCATTTCTGGTCTTGTCTCTTGTCTTCAGATCGCCTCCAGCACCAGTACAGCACTTGGTACCTCCGAGGCTTGTCGAATCCTCGGTTCGAATCCTAGTATCATTTTCATTGCTTTTGATACTGATG
>NW_027555625.1:17826457-17838957 GCF_003287225.1 Phascolarctos cinereus
ACTGGTCCTCACCATCTCTTGGCATGAGCAGCTTTCCCTTGGAGGAGGGGGCTGTGGCCTGAAACATCCATCTGGGTCATTCCACAGGGCCCAGGCCAACCTGCCTTCTGATTTTACCATGGAAAGGGACACAGCTTGGAATACCAGTCAGCCTGTCAGCACCCATCTCCAGTTTGGATCTGGAACCTAGGCTGCATCCCAGGAGGATTCATGTGCACAGGAGGAACAGCCTCCCACGTCCTGGCCTGTTCATTCTCCCAACGAGAGTGATCTGGCTTTTGGATCCTTCAGCGTTCTTGTCCCCACCCCACTATGGCTGTGTCATTTCCAAGGAAGGCAACTGACAGGCGGGCCTGTTTCCACCCCAATCTGTGGCTGCAATAATACCTCACCAGCCTTTTCCCAGGTCCTCAGGCAGGGCTAATGAATGAGAGGCCCAGGGAGACACATAGCTCTGAGACCAGCTTGAAATGTCTTTTTTTTCCTCTTCTTTTCCCTCCTTTTATTTTCTCCTCTTTTCTCCTTCCTTCCTCTCTTTCTTCCTTTTCTTTTCACTTCCATTTCCTTCCCTTCTTCCTTCTTTATTTCCTTTTCTTCCTTTCTCCCTCCCTCCTTTCTCTCATTCTTTCTTCTCTCTTCCCTTTTCTTTTTTATTTCCTTTTCTTCCTTCCTTTCTCCTTTTCTTCCTTCCTCCCCCCTTTTCCTTCCTTCCTTTTGTTCTTTCATTTTCTTTTTTGTCCTCTCATTCCCTTTATTCTTTCTCTCTCTTTTTCTTTTTAAAAAATTTCTTTAAACAAAGCAACAAAGATGTACGATGTTGTGTCAGCATCAGATACTGACAGTAAACCTCCCAAAATCCTTGGGGAAGCATTTGCTTGGGGTGGGAGAGATCTTTTCTCTTAAGCATTTCCCATCATTCCTTTAGTACATCTGGTTCTCTCATTTTCTCTCTGACTTCAGTGCCTTAAAAAAGAGCCCAAACAAAACAAAACCAAAGACCCCAACCATCCCATCAATGTCACTTTCTTTTAACCCTTTAGTTCACTGTGCTGAGTGACAAATGAACCCACCATCTTATCTAAAACTAGTTTAACCTTCTAATGGGATGTCAACTGTTTTGTCTAGGGTTCCCTGATTTGCTGTTATGTGGAAGACAAAGTTTAATTTTGCTCTTAAGATCCAAAGAGTGGATTAGCCTTAAAGGCGATTCCTTTTTTTTTTTTTATTTCTAGGTCAAGATTGCATTCTTTTTTTTTTTGACTTTTTTTGAATGACACTTTCCATTGTTCTGATAAAAGCATAAATACAGAAGGTAGAGCTGCACCCCTGCTGGCCAGCACATCATTTTCTTTTTATAAGCAGGTTCATTAGATAGACTTTGAAATGATGTCTCTGGGTCAGAGACTATCCATGCGTGCTCTCTCTCCCTTTCTTTTTCTTTCTCTCTCTGTCTTTCTGTGTCTGTGTCTCTGTCTCTCTGTTTCTGTCTCTGTCTCTCTGTCTTTCTCTCTGTCTCTCTGTCTCTCTCTGTCTCTGTCTCTCTCTGTGTGTCTCTCTGTCTCTCTCTCTGTCTCTCTGTCTCTGTCTCTCTGTTCCTCTCTCTCTGTCTCTGTCTCTCTGTCTCTCTCTCTCTGTCTCTGTCTCTCTCTCTGTGTCTCTCTGTCTCTCTCTATGTCTCTGTCTCTCTGTCTCTCTCTCTGTCTCTCTGTCTCTGTCTCTCTCTCTCTCTCTCTCTCTCTCTCTCTCTCTCTCTCTCTCTCTCTCTCTCTCTCTCTCTCTCTCTCTCTCTCGGTATTGGAAGGGGCCATGCTAGTTAGAGGGACTCAGCCATAAGGGAAGCTGGTTGGGCTTATCGCTTCCATGCCCTGACCTTCCTTACCTCACTAGACAGAGGTCTGAGTTACAGAAATTAACTTTGCTGGTCCTGGTCCCCTGCTGCTCCTCATCCCCACTGCTAAAGTCACAGAATGGCGTATGATTGGCAGTCAGTGGTATGGGAGGCCCCAAGGTGGAATGAGCCCAGATAATGAATTGCTGCTTTACCCTGGGACAGGATGGAACGAAATATTAGTAGCATAGAGCAGGGACTGGGCTGCCTTCACTTACTCTGCACTAAAGAGCAGGCCTGTATTTCCATCACCATAAACCTTAAAGAAATGAAAATGGTGAGACGAAAATACCTTGAATGGCAGCATCCTCCCTGGAAATGAAATAACTCCTCTGTAGGTTATTTGTGGTGGGCTCTAAGTGGGGATTTTAGCAGGCTGGGCTTGCTGCTTCTGAAGCAGGGGCCCTCAAGCATCTATAAGTGTGTGGTGAGTGTGTGTATGTGCATTGTGTGCCTGTGTATTATGAGTGTGTATGTGGACCATGTGTATATCTCTTGTGTGTATGTGGGTATATGTAGTGGGGGAGTTCTGTTCCTTAATAGCTGTGTGACTTTGGATGATTCATTCAGCTTTTCTGAGCCCTCAGTTTTATAATCTGTAAAAGGGGGAGGCCGAACTCAATGATCTCTAAGGCTCTTGGCTGGCCCTAAATGCTAGGGACCCAGGTCAGTGATTTTGTTTATTGTCAGCCCTTTGTTTCTTGGGAAGGATACAATGAAGAATCAGAGGGTCTGGGTTTCATTTCCCTTCTCTGATCTTTAATGCAGTTCCTTGGGCCTCAGTTTCCTTATGTGTAAAATGAGGGAATCAGACCAGGTGGCCACTGGGGCCCTTCTAGTTCTCTGGTACCATAGGCAGTGACTGTTTTGCTTTTAGCTTTGTCTCCCTAGGGCTTGGTACACAGTTGGCCTTTAATGATTGCTTGCTGAATTGCATTGAGCTGACAGCCAAGACTTTGTAGGAGGAACTGAGTCTGGATCTGACAGTTGTTAGGCCTCTTCGTGGAGGCCGTGTCTTCTTCTTCTTCCCTTTGGAGGAGGACAGTGGAGTTCAGTGGTAAGACCAGGTGGGCATGGAGGGGCAGCTGACTTTCCCTTCCCTGGGGAGGTCAGGAGGCTGAGTCAAAATTGGCCAAGGGCCTTGAAATGCTTACCCTTAACCAAAAAGGACTTTAAAAAGTGGAAAGCAAATCTCATTATTTCTCAGGGCTACAGAGGCAGTTTTGCTTGTGGGTGTGCTTACTTTAAAAGCTTTACTGGGGGCAGGGGAGGAAATCTTTGTTAGACAGTATGGCTACTAGAGAAATATAAGAATCAGACACTACCTTCGTTTCCCTTTCCCTCCCTTTTATTGTGGCATTCCATATGAGAGCCAAGCAGTTCTGTTCTTGAAATTAATCAGCCAATCAATATTTAATCTTTAATGACCAGCTCTGTGCAGGGCACTGTGGGATCCCAGGAGGTGATGACAATAAGAACATTGACAATTCTCCTTTGGGGAAGCTAGGTGGCACAGTGGATAGAGCACCGGCCCTGAAGTCAGGAGGACCTGAGTTCAAATCTGGCCTCAGACCAAACACTTCGTACTAGCTGTGTGACCCTGGGCAAGTCATGTAACCCCAATTGTCTAAAAACAAAACAAAAAATATTACAGTCCTTTTCTAGAGCTTTTTAAAGTTTATAATATTGTCCACAAGAGAAGTCAAAACATGGTCCTGGCCCTCAAATGGCTTCCAGTCCTTTTGGGGAAGAGATCATGCTCCAAACAACAGAGAACCACCCACCCCATTGTCTATTATTGGCTCATTAGATATAATTGCCTGCTGAGCTGCTGTGGGAATTCAACTCAGTTGAAGGCTCGAGCCCTTCCTTACTGAGGGGTTTGTACTCTTGGGCTAGGCCTCAAAGTGGGGGAAGGGAAGGGAGAAAGAATGGAGAGGATTTGAAAGAAGTAGGACCCAAGGGACAACAGACACCATACCTACCATCATTTAAATGAAAAGATGGCTAACAGGCATCCGGATGCAGAATTGTTATAATAACCAATCCTGGCTCTGGAAAAGAGATAATGAAGCATTCAGTGGAAAGGATGCTGGATCTGGAGACAGAGGACCTGCCTCTGACTCTCCTTCCACTCCTAATGGTGGCCAAGTCACTTCCTCTTTTGGGGTCTCAGTTTCCTCACCTGTAAAATAAAGAAGTTGGAGGAGTTGGTCTCTGAGTTTCTTCCAGCTTGTAGCGCCAATATCTCTGATCTCCTTCCTCTCAGTAGAGAGGAGGAAGTCTGCAGGGTAGAATTTTGCATGTGCTGCAAAAATCATAGGATCATACATTTAGAAGTAGAAGGGATTTGGGTGTGCATCAGTTCAAGCACTGTCATTGTACAGATGAGGAAATGGTTGATTTTTTTCTTGACTGCTTTTCTTTGTTATAAGGGGAGGTTCAGGGGGGAGGGAGCCACACTCTTTGGAAATAATGCAATGTGGAAAGAGCCGTGCTAAAATTTGAGAAATGAGAGAAAGAAGAGGACTTTCCAGGGGCAGGGAACAATAGGACATTAAGGGAAGTGGGGCTGGCTTGGGGAACACAGTTGGCCCTTTCCAAGGAGGCCGCTCCATAGCTCAGGCCTATGGGTATTGGTCTCAGGGGCACTTGACAAGAACCAGAGGGCCATGGGCATGGACTTACCTGTGCCCTCCAGTTAAAGGTGGAAGCAGAGGCCAGGGAGAGGTGGCCATGTTTATGTTTCCAGTTTCTAGTCCATCCCAGGGACTGTTATGGTTCAGTCATTTTTCAGTCATGTCTGACTCTTCGTGACCGCCTTTGGGGCTTTCTTGGCAAAGACACTGGAGCGGTTTGACATTTCCTTCTCCAGCTCCTTTTACAAGAGAGGAAACTGAGGTACACAGGGTTAAGTGATATGCCCAGGGTCACACAGCTAGTAAGTATGTGAGGCTGGATATGAGCTCAGGAAGATGAGTCTTCCTGACTCCACGCCCAGCATGCTGGGTAGTTCATTTTGGGAGTTACATGGAGGCTGTTAGATTGTTTTGTCCTCTGTGGTCACTATTGTTTCCAGCCCACTCATTACCCCCTCCGGAGGTCACGTCAGCATGACCTTTTCTTGGTAGAATGGGCTGCTAAGTCACATGGCCAAGTTGGTATCGGGGGGTCGGTCCACATTTGTTTTCTCCACTCTTTTAATCAGAATGCTCATTTAATTCTATTCCAGCACCTGTTCAGCAATTAACACCCTCCGATTTGCATCTTACCCTGACATTTGCTATCTTTCCAATTAGTTTTTATATCAGTATAATTAGGTAGGGTTATTACAGTGCATCAGGCGGGGTCATGGTTATTCCCAAGCCTTGAAGCTCTTTCCCAGATTTGTTTAGGGAAGTCGGTAAGGGTAAATGGCTGATTAGGATCACTGTTTTTCTTCTTCATTCAGATCAGGAGAAAACTGTTTCCCCATGTGGCTCGTGAAAGATCAGGGAAATATGTCAACCTATAAGAATTAGTATTATGTAGTTCATGACTTTTGGGCGAATTTACGGAGGATTATAAATACAGTGCAGGAGGTATTCATGCTGCAGGCGCTTTCTCCGGAGGGGGGCAGAGGTAAGGATTCTCACCACGATTGCTCTGGGTGCCCACCAGGGGCGGGAAGAACACTAATGGAGTCGGAGACTCCCAAGCCAACTTTTTTTTTTTAAGTATTCTAAAGTGTTACAAATACATAGGGACCCAGCACAATGAATTTTTTTCTTCTTTGTTTGGAGGAACGAGGGGGGCAGGGACGAGGACATCGTGGTCTTTTGACAGACTGCAATTTATTTTGTGAAATGAGTAATAAGAGCAATAGCTTACATTTCTGTGGCATGTCGATGTTTGAAAAGAGCTTTCCTCACGTTATGCCCTCAGAGCCTCACAACAGCTCCACAAGGAAGCTATTATTATTATTATTATCTCTGTTTAACAGATGAGGAAACTGAGGCTCAGAGACCAATGAAACACCACAAATGTAGAGACAGGTGGCAGCTTTGCTTCCTAATTCCAGTGGTCTGTATCTATCTTTATCCAGTAGAGACAGATATCAAGTGTCTACTATGTGCCAGGTGCTGGGGGGAGACAATGAAAGGACAAGGAAGTTACCTTTTATCAAGGCCGATGTACACATATATGAGTATATATTTAAAAATGTGCGAAATAGAAACAAATGTAAGATAAGTTCTTCGAGAGAAGGGGCTGATTCATTTTCATTTTTATAGGTACAGTGCCTGGCATAGAGTAGGAGCTTAATAAATGCTTATCGAATTGAATTGAACACGTCTTAGTCTCTTAGATTAATGCTGAAATAATGTACTAGAAATCTCCAACATAGGCTAGAGGGAAGCTGTTGCCCGTAAGCAGAATGTACTTTAAAAAAGACCCAGCTAAGCCACTATAAATAAGGCATTTAAAAGCATATTCCCTTGTGCCATGAATTTCCCCTAGTATAGGTCAAATCCCATTTCAAACAACGCCAAGAGACCAGTGAATTTTTTTGGCGCTGGAGGTCTGGGACTGGGATGATTGAACTTTGCTGGAAATCAGAGGCGGCTCCGCTCTATCTTGGTAATGCCAAGATCAAGGTGGCCTTGGTGCTTGTCTTAACGAGACCTGACTGGTTCTGCTTATGGAAAGGAGACTGCTGGGTCGGTTGGCTGACATGGTAATATCTGGATGCTGAACCTGGTACAATCCGCAAAGAAACAACACCATGATTGATGGGGAGATGTAATAATCCTGCATTCCTGCGGGAGCGCATTTTACATTGTCAGACCTCATCTGGACAAGGTTTTCTTTTACCTGGGACCCACAATCCATAACAAGATGGAAGCATCTTGTTATGGCTGGCCTTGATTTTTAAAAAATAGGGACTATTTGGCTGCTTTAAAGGGCAGACCTTGGTTGGTGGCTGCCCATCTGGCCTGATAGTGGCAGGTGAAATGTGAAAACCCCAAGTTCTGTTCTGTTGCTGGTTGCTGCCCCGGGGTCCCTGGGGGAAAAAGGCAGAAAAGAGTGAAGAGAAAGGAGGAACAGCAGAAGAGAGGAGAAAAGGGGAGTGGAGAGAGTGGGCAGTGAGGGGGAGAATCATGGAGAGATCTGGGAAGGGCCCCAGAGAGCATTAAGCCCAGTCTCTTCCTAGTACCGATGAGACAGGAAGGCTCCTTGAGGGGAAGTGACTGCTCCAAAGTCACACAGAGAGTGGCTTAGCCAGGTCCAGCTGGATTTTCTCTTTCTCTCTCCCTCTCTTCCTCCTCCTCCTTCTCTCTCTCTCTCTCTCTCTCTCTGTCTCTCTCTCTCTGTCTCTCTCTCTGTCTCTCTCTCTCTGTCTCTCTCTGTCTCTCTCTCGCGCACACACACACACACACACACACACACACACACACACACACTCAGAGTTTGAAGCCAAGGGGGTGTGGGGTGTGGGGAGGACCTCTTTCCTATAAAGGCATTTTCTCTCTGGGTTGCTGAAGTAGCTGCCAATTTAGAGGGCGTAGGAAACCTTTGAGGTCTCTGAGTCCATCTTCTTTATTTCACAGATGAAAAAATGAAAGTCCCAGAGAGCTAAAGGGGCTTCCTTGGGTTGCCCAGGCTATACAAGGTGAAGCTGGGACTTGAACCCAGGTCTTCAGGCTCTTGGTTGGAGGCCAGTCTTTCTCCTCAGCCTCATTGCTTCTCTCTATAGGGCTATAAAGGCAGCAGAGGAGAGGAATTGGAAACATTCACTTTTTAGTCTCTGAAAATATCTCCCTAAAACATAATAATAATAACAATAATAATAATAACAGCTTACATTAATGGTGTTTAAAGGCTTGAAAATTGCTTTATTTTGGGGGAGGTAGGTGGCATAGTGGATAGAGTACTGGCCCTGGATTCAGGAGGACCTGAGTTCAAATCCAGCCTCAGACACATAACACTTACTAGCTGTGTGACCCTGGGCAAGTCACTTAACCACATTGCCTAGCCAAAAAAAAAAAAAAAGGAAAATTGCTTTATTTTACATTATCTTAGTGTATCAGAACCCTGCATAAGAGTTTCACTGTTGGCCAAGATAATGAGTCCTAGAGATGATATCCGGGAAGAGTTAGTTATTAAATTATTATCAAATGAGATAACATACATCACCTTAGGGCACCTCAAAACTGCCAACTGTTATTATTAAGAAAGTGCTATGTAAATGTTAGCCATTATTCTGCTTATTCTGATTGTATTGGTCAGGGTACTTTTTCTCTTGGCTTGGAATCCCAAGGGTTTGCTAAGCATAGAGAAAGGATTTTTTTGCTTGTGGGATAGATTTGCTCAGTGGAGAGATATGGAGACAGTGAAGAATCTCTTGCCTCTGATGATGACTACCTTGTGTGACCTGGGGCAAATCACTTAAACTTCCTTGGCCTCAGTTTCCTTGTTTGTCAAATGAAGGAGTTGCTCTGGAGGACCTCTGGGCTCCTTTCTAGTTCTGAATCTCTGACTATGATCCTTTGGTATCAGAGGCCCCGGCTTCCCAACTCCTGTAGGAAGCCTTCCTCAATCCCTCTTAGTTCCAATGCCTTGTGTCTGTTAATTCCTATTTATCCTGTATACCATGGCTTGCTTTGAATATATTTCTTTGTGTGTTGTCTCTCCCATTAGATTGTATGCTCCTTGAGGGCAAGGACTGTCTTTTGTCTCTTTTTGTATTCCCAGTGTTTAGCATAGTGCCTGGCACATAGTAGGAGCTTAATAAATGTTTTTTTTAATTGAATGAAATGAATGAATGTCACTTAATATCTGTGTGACCATGGACAAATCCCTTAATTTCTCTGAGGGTGAATTAGAGAATCTCTGAGGTTCTTCCTAGCTCTGAATCTAAGATTTCAGAGCTTAGCACAGTGCCTGGATTAATAAATATTTATTGACTGACCGATTCCCTGATTCCACGTCCTGGGCCCTGATACCTAATAGCTCTGTGGGCTTAGACAAATTACTTCAACTCTCTGGGCCTCAGTTATTTTATCTGTAAAATGGGGGGGGCTGTAGTTAGATGTGCTGCCTTTCCTCTGTGGGGTCTTTACAGTGAGTTCCCAATTCCTTTCTGGTACCCCCACCCCTACTGGGAAATCTAGAGTCCTTTCCCAGGACATGGCACTCGCTAAAAGTGGTGTTTAGAGCACACATAGCAATCCAGCAAGAGAGGCGTTAGTGGCTCCATCAGCCCAGTGAGCTTCAGGCCATTATCTGGCCATCTTAGCCTCCCTGAAATCTCACACTTCATCTTTCTCCGAGTTAATTTTGTCTTGGAATGCAAACACTCCCAGAGTACAGCGAAGGGCCTGTTTAATATGCTTCCTACACACTCTGGGGACCAGAGAAGAGGGAGCGTTCCTGAGCGAGCAGCAGGAATTATTTAGGGTGAGCAAGAGAGCAGCAGTGACTCAAGGAGAGGCAGCCTGCACTGGAAGAACTATGTGGGCACTAGCTGGGCTCTTTCTTCACAAGTCTCTGTTCTTAGGGAGCTCTTTTTCTAGACAAGATTTTTCCTCCCCTTTCTTTGGAAATCTCTACCTTGCTTCACCCCTCCCCCCACATACTTGGATCTTCCCAAGTGTCTGAGAATTCCTCGTTTTCATTATTTCTTGTGGAATAATAATATTTCCTTATACTCATATGCCACAGTTTTGTCAGCTGTTTTCAGCTCTGTGAGCACCCACTTCATTTCCATTTCTTTACTGCCACTAAGCGTTTTGTGAGGCAGCTAAATAATCCAGTGGATAGAGCATCGGGCCAACTCAGGAGGACCTGAATTCAAATTTGCCCTTGGACACTTACTAGCAGTGTGACCCTGGGCAAGCCAAGTAACGTCTGTCTGTCTCAGTTTTTTTCCCCCCCACTGGTAATATATGAATAATAATAGCACCTACCCCCAGGGTTGTTGTGAGGATCAAATGAGATATTTATAAAGTACTTAGCAAACCTGAAATTAAAAAAATAATGTTAGCTATCATTATTATTATTTCTATGGACATTTTAGTTATGTATGGAAACTTTGACCCCCTTGAGGTATTTGCCTCCACAGTGGAGTCACTCCTGGGATCTAGGGTTTAGCATCTGTTCTTTAGAATCAAGACTGAGCATTCAATGGCTCCCAGTTTGCTTTCCTTTTTAATGTTCTTTTCGTTTATATGATTTACTCTACTAATATTCTAATTCAAAATAACTCAACAAATAATCTTTAATATGCATTAAGTGAAAGTAACCCCTCCCCACCCCCAACCCCTGCTCCCACCAAAAATACTTCCAACTCCAAGGACCAAAATAGAAATGAGTTCGTTTAATAAAAGTCTATGACCCAGAGCCTCCAGGGAAATGAAACACTTGTAAAGAAGGGGGAGAATTAGAAAGATAAACAAGGCAGTTACTATATTAAAAAAAAAGTTGTTTTTCTGCCTCAGTATCTGAGCAGCCCCAACCCAGCTTTCTGAAAGGGTGATGTCTCTTTGATCAAATGAGAGAGTGTATATAGAGTGCTCTGCAAACCTCAAATCAATCAACAAGCATTTATTAGGTGCCTTCTTTGTGCCAAGCACTGTGCTAAGATAGAAATGCTAGCTGTTATGTTCTCTTTTTGGGGCTGATATTGTCAGAGGCTACTCTTGGTGATATTACTTTCAGTAGGTTGAGGAAATAGCTCTTCGGTCATCTGCTGACCGGCTTCTTTCTCCGTTCTTGGGAGAATGGAGGCTAAGTTGGAGAAGGCTTAGCTGGCAGAGTGCTCATTCACTATGCTAGGCTGTGTCTGGAGCTTAAGAGCAGACCAAAAGGGTATCATTGTTTCCTTCCAAATGCCAAAGTGTTGGCAAAATCCCTTCCAACTCTAAGTCTGTGATGCTGTGATCCTCTCTTAAGGAGAGGGCTACCGGGTGATGTCAGTGGACCAGCGATGAGATTTTGTAAAAATAAACTGTTATCACAGGGACTCCTTTTGGGCTAGGGCACTGGCAGTGTTTGCTTCTCTGCTGTCAATTTAGGAAATGCTTTAAAGAAAGAGCCCAGCTCTTCTGGGGAGACATGTGTTGACTGTTCTTAGCGGCCACCAGTCTAAATGTTTGGGACTTCAGCTGGAGGGTCATGTAGTCATCTGTTATAATTGTCATCTATTATTTATTGATTGACCAACTTTAGGAGCCCAGATGGGGATAATGAGAAGTACTCTGAAGTGATGTGTTTATTAGGAATAATAAACAGAGGCAAAGATGGGATTTATAGCCCAGTAACCAGGGGGATTTCAAACGAGTTACCTAGAGGGTGCATCAGAATCAGGTAATCACAGGAGAATGATTCCTTTCCTTTTTTCCTTTCCTTCTCTCTCCTCTCTTTCTCTTCTCTCTCTCTCTCTTTCCCTCTGTTTCCCTCTCATTCCCTCCCTTCCTTCCTTCCTTCCTTCCTTCCTTCCTTCCTTCCTTCCTTCCTTCCTTCCTTCCTTCCTTCCTTCCTTCCTTCCCCCATCTCTCTTTCCTAGAGGGTTGATCCCTAAACATTACCTAAAAATAACTCCTCTCCCCCTCATGCCCCCCCCCCCGGGGAGGGAGAGATTAACAAAATAATCAATAGAAACAGCATTATCAACTAGATCCAATTTCCTTGGAAATAAACCCAAGCAACCAGGCAGGAGAATCTGTCCTTATCAAACCAGTTTGCCTCCATCTATAGAGAGTTGGCTGATCAGCTGTTGAACTCAAGTTTATAATCAGGTTATTTACAATGGAGCCACACAGAGGGCCATTAAGCCTAATAACAAATTTGGAGATGAAATGCTGCTTTTTAGAAATGTCTGTGATGCTTATTTACTTTTTAAAAACATGATTTATTGATGCTGTTTTTTTAATGCTTCCCCAATAATGCCTTCTCTCTCTTTTTTTCTTCCTTCTGCCTCTCTTTTTCCTCTCCCTATCTTTTTTCTCCCCCACTTCTCTTTTCCTTCCTCCATCCTTCTGTTCCCTCCTTCTACCCCTCTATTTTTTTGGGGGGGAGGGGAGGGTTGGTTTTGGACCTGTGATTCCATTTATGTAGAGAATTTCAGTGTTGAAATTTCCTTTATGGATGAAAGTCAATCATTCCTTCTTCAACCTTGGAGAGTTGCTTGGGGGGGCACTGAGACTGACCCACTGTCACACAGCCCATACATGTCAGAGTGAAGACTTACATATTTTGGTCTGGACGTGTGATTTCATCCATATGGAGAGTTCCTGGTGTGGGAATTCTATCTGTGGATGCAGGGTAGGCTTCAGCATGGATTCTTAACCTGAAGTTCATAAACTTAAAAAAAATCTATTCTGACAACTTTATTTCAATATAATTAGTTTTCTTTGTAATCCTGCATATTTTATTTTATGCATTTTAAAACACGTCTTGAGAAGGCTTCACCAGGCAGTGCCAGGGGGTTCATGATACAAGAAAGGCAAAAAGCCACCAGACTAGAGGTTTGTGAGGTATGCTGATCGGTTGTGACTTGCCCGTGATTGTGAAGCCAATAGGTGTCAGTACCAGGACTTGAACTCAGCTCCCACTGGTTCCCAGTGCCAACATT
>NW_027555625.1:17843957-17848438 GCF_003287225.1 Phascolarctos cinereus
GCCATAACATGTACACAATGCACACCCCCACAAACACACCATCCCCACCCATGTGCCACACACATAATTTACAACATACACACATGCATACACATACACTCCTATCCCCCTCTTCCCCTAGTCCCCCTCACTGCATACATAAACACCACACATATGTTACACACACATCGTCCCCCCACAAACACATACCCCCAATACTGCAAACATCACACACATACAACATGTAAAAACACACATACACACACACACACCAGACACGTACACACATATTCTATGACCATGGATACTGACCTCCAAGATCTCTCAGGCCCTGTCAGTGGTGATGATTGCACTGGAATTGGGGACAAAGTCTCCCAAGCGGATTCCGACGTTAGCCTCTGTGCACAGCCCAAAAGTAGGACAATTTGAACGATTTCACTTGGAAACTATGCAGTCATATCTTCCTTTACAGAGGAAAAAAAAGAAAGGAAGGAAGAAAAAAAGGGAAAAGAAAAATAAAAACAATTGGTAAAGGGTGTTTCAGGGAAACCTGAGGCATTGAACATGAGTATTTGGGTGGGAGGCAGAGCTCTAAGATCAAATTGGGACTGGCAAAGTTCTTGACCTTTTCTTGGTGGGTAGGGGAAGGTCAATGATTTTCATCTGATGAAAGGGCAGTGTGAGGGAAAGAGCTCTGGCCTGGGCAGTCAGGAGAGGAATCTTGGTTTTGCCACTTATTAGGAAGCCTGTGTGGAAGGAAGGCAAGAAATAAGCATTTAGTAAGCCCTACTAGGTGCTTTACAAATACCATCATCCCTGTTTTACAGTTGAGGAAACTGAGGTAGACAGAAGTGAAGTGATTTGCCCGAGGATACAAGCCAGATTTTAACTCAGATCTTCCTGACTCCAGGCCAGTGACTCTACCCAATGAACCACCTAGCTGTGGGGATCTGGAGTCAAATACGGATTCCAGTCCTGCCTCTGATCCTAGTTGTGTGGCTATGAAAAAGTCGAACAACCTCTCTGAGCCTCAGTTTCTTCAACTGTCTAATGGGATCATTATTGAATTATACTTATCTGAAGTACCTCCCCCAGTGAGCTGAGTGGGCAGCATCTTATACATTGAATTCGAGTAGTGTCATGTTGTTTGAAGTCTATTGATTTTAGAGGTTGAGTCACATGATCTTGCCTAAGCCTGAATTTCCTTATTTGTAAAAGAAGGGGTTGAATTAGATGGTCTCTAAGGCCCCCTTTCAGATCTTTCACCCTAAATGTTAAATGTTACTTTTATAAATTCAACAAACAATGTTGGTTTTTTTTTGTTTGTTTTTTATTGGTTAGGCAATGGGGTTAAGTGGCTTGCCCAGGGTCACACAGCTAGTAAGTGTTATGTGTCTGAGGCTGGTTTTGAACTCAGCTCCTCCTGAATCCAGGGCCCGGTGCTCTATCCACTGCGCCACCTAGCTGCCCCAACAAACAATTTTAAAGTACCCACTGTGTGATTCCCTTCAAGATGCTAGGGAGATACAAAATGTATCATCACCATCATCACCATCATCATCTGCACACTGTATCATTGATTCCCTTTCTGTTTTTGCATCAGTCATTTCTCAATATCCTCTCTTGCTATAAAGAAAACTAGAACCAGCTGACACAGTGATCTCTTCTGATGGTGTATACAACACTTCCCACCTGCAGTCCCTCACCTCTTTAATGAAAGGCAGGCTATGGATTTCCTCATCTCTTCTTGGGGGTCAAGAGAAGCCACCATAATCTCATAGCTTTGGCCTATCGTTCACATCATTAGAGTCATTGCTTATATTCTTTTTCTGGTTCCCCTTAATCGGGATGTAGAATTTAGGCAAGACTCATTGCCTGCCTTTAGGGATCTTTCAGACCTCAAATGCCTTTGTTTATGCCTTATTTTGACAACCACATGTCATTGTTTATCATGACCACTTTGGAGCCGAAAAGGACCTCCACCTCCCCACCCCCTTCATTTTATAGGTGAGGAATCTGAGACCCAGCAGAACGAAGGGATTTGCCCAAAGAAATAGTACAATGGGATGCATGGAATGAGCTTTGGTCTCTGAATCCAAGGACCTGGTTCAAAGCCCCGCTCTTCCACCTACCACCTATGTGGCTTTGGGCAAGTTATTTTTACTGCTCACTGCCTCAGTTTCCTCATTGGTTGAGATAAGGGAATTGGAGCTCTCAGGTTTCTTTCCAGTGCTCTATGATGTCACAGCCTTTTAGGGTCTCTTTCAGCTCTAGGCCTTTGATCGTATCACCCATTGTCACTCTACACCTCTATCTCTTCCTCTAAAACAAGAAGACAGCTGCTTGAGTAAGAAGACCTATGTTCCTGTCCCACTTCGAAGGCTTATTGACTGTGAATCCACGAGCAAGTTCCACAACCTCTTTGATCTTTTGATTCTCTGGCTTCCAAGATCTCATGCAGATCTGTGCCTATGATCTCAAGTGGTTTTACTGCTCTGTGCCTCAGTTTCCTCCTCCATAAAATAAAAAGTTAAACTTCATTTGACCTCTGAGATTCCTTCCTGTTCTAAACCTATGATCTCCCAAAGGAGCCAATAAAAGCGATGGTATCTGTTTGGAAATCATTGGATGTCCCTGTTAAGTCTCTGAGTTCATTTCCTTGCTCATTTTGGCTTTCTGAAGGGATTTGTTCCTCCAGTGACAAAGTAGAAGAAGAAAACTGAGTCTGTCCTCACAGGCTTGAAGCTTCCAGCTGTTCTCCCATGGAGGAGGAATGCCAATCTGGTGAAAGTAGCTGTCTTTGACAGAAGAGGTTGTGAGTCCCTCCAAGTATGGCCGTCATCGAGGGCTGGATGGTAATGCATTTATGGTCCCCAGCCCTATGACCTGAAGGGGGAAAAGCAATTGCTCTGATTCTTTGAAGAGTCACTTCATAATTTGAGATGGGCTTAAGAGGCTTGGGGCCTATTTCATACTCCCAGGCTCCCAGGAATAGAGGCTTGGCAAAATGCCACTCGGCAGCAGAGATAACAGAAATCTTGCCACCATGTTTCCAATTTTCTCTTTGAGTTTCTTGCTTCTGTCTATGTCTTGGCATTCAGAGGCTTTTGAGGAAGGGTGATAACAGAGATTGGGGAGAGCCTTGTCTGTACCTGCCTTTGGGCAGTGGTGGTTTTGGCCCAGGGGAGTCCATGGGGCACAAATTCCGGGGGCCGTTCAGAGAACAGTCCAAACAGAGAAAGAGGAGGAGGATGATGGCTGGTGTTTACGTGGTCCTTTCAGGTTGGCAGAGGGCTTTCAGGTGACATCATCTTATAGGATTTAGAGGTGAATGGAATCCAATCTCTTCATTTCAGAAAGCAATAAGCCATAGTTCAGAGGAAGAAAATGATTTGTCCAAGGTCACCTGGCTAGTAAGTGGGAGGGCTGAGATTTGTAGGATCACACATTCAGAACCAGAAAGATTCCCCAAACTGATCTAGCCCAATTTAGAGGAAATGGTGGCCAGGACAGGTTGAGTGACTTGGTTATACAAGGTGGAGCCAGGATTCAAACTCATTTCCCTCTATATCATATTGCCTGTAATATTAATGCTTCCCTTGCAAAACATAGCATGGTGGAGAAAATTCAAGTTGGGAAGATCTGGGTTCAAATCCTCCCTCAGACATTAATTAGCTATAGGGCCATGAGCATGTAATTTAATTTCTTGGAACTCTTTTGCTTTATCCTAAAATGGGGATAACAGTAGCATCTTTCTCACAGGGCTGTTGTGGGGATCAAAGGAGATAATGCACAGAATGTGCTGTGCAAACCTTATAGCATTATAGAACTCTCCATTGTTATTATTCTTCTCATTGACATATTTTAAGGAGTTTTGATGGAAATGGGGCAAGGTGCTACCTTAGTATTATTCATGATCATTCTTGCCAATATTTACCAATTTAATTATAGATGCCATAATTTATATATATAATATATATAATATATTATAATTTTATAAAAATTATAAATAATATAAAATTATATGTTATATAAATATATAATATATAAGACATATTATAATATATAATATAATAATATAGTATTATTAATAATACTACTTTATTATTATTCATTATGATGCTGATTCTTAGCTAGCTCTTTTTTCCTCTAATGATTTTACCATGGCCATATGTAATTCTTTGTGCAGGCTGTGAAATGTTTTTATACTCTCTGTCAAATAAAGAGCAAGATGAGTTTATCTGTGATCGTTTGTATTATAGTGTTTCTGGGTAACTGGAACCGAAGCCATCTAGGTATTCTACCTATTCAAATGCAGAATGAAGAAACTTACATGCAAAAATTGGGCAAAGGGTATCAGCCGATCAAATTGCTGATGAGGTTTCCTCTTTTCCCCATCCCCTGCTTAGCTCTGTGTCCTATGGATAGCCAATGGAAATTTTCTCAGGAGCCGTTGAATCATCATGAAGGCCCTGTTTGTCAGGTTAACTAAAAAATGCCAC